>NW_005842722.1:2000-20864 GCF_000455745.1 Alligator sinensis
TTGGTTCTCATTTATTAGTGTTGCCATTTACATTATCATGATGATGACCATCCTTCTCTACCTGCCAAAAAATAAATAAGAAAATTCAGAAAGCAACTGGACAGCTCTAGGCAAATATCTTTTGTGTTTTATTTCATGCTGAAGCAGAAGATGCCTTTCTTCTTCTTGGCCATTCATATAAAGGAGAATGCAACAAAGCTGTACCTGTAGGGGTGATCTTACTAAGGAACAGCCACCAGATTTTCTCTGTGCTCATGGTGTTCTTTGCTTGGCAGTCATACTGATCGGATGAGTAGCCCAAAGTTTCTTGGGGCAAGATCTTTAGCTCTCACATGCCATTAGCAGACTCGCAGATGTATTTCTTATGCTGGATTACTCCAGTGTGGAGGGGGTCATGAGGGCTGCTGTGACAATATGCAGTATTTATAGAACCAGCAGGTTTGTTTTTCTTAGAAAACCAGCAGTAATAGTCAGAAGCTCTTGTGGAGACTTATACAAGTAGCTAGGACAGAAAATGAAGCTGTTTACAGCCATCACGTAAATCGGTGACACTGATCAAATCATGGCAGGTTCTTTTTCTGGGGTCATATGAAGAAATCCAGAAAAAAAATCTGGGAAAAGTGATGATAAATATCTATTGCTTTGGCTAAAACAGTGGACTCTTCTCCACCAAGCTATGGAGCATTGTGCCACAGCAAATAAATTCAAACCAATTCCCTTAATCTTTGACATTTTAATTTGCACAATGTGTTAACAAGACCTAAAAAGACCACTGCACTGGGACAATGTTAGACACCAGGAAATGGGCATTCACAATAATATTAGCTCTCCTCGTGTTCAGTATTTTCAAGGTTCAGGAGATCTGATGTGAAATGTGGCACTGTCCGTAATTCCAGCACCAAAACAACATGTTCCCAAAGGGGAAGGAACAGGATTTTTTCAAATGTAGAGCCTTGTTAGAGCCATTGTAGTTTGAAGGATACTAATATGTTTTGCTCTGGTGTAAAGAGCAGTATAGATATCTGTAGTTCAGTGCCTGTGAGAGATTTTGATCTAAACAAAGAAATAGCCTTCAAATAGTCAAAGGTCAGAGTACAAAAGTATGGATTTAATGCAGTAACAGCTTCTGCTTGTAGAGGTTCCATCCTTTGACCTTTATGGCAGCTGGAAGGTATTATTATTATTGAATAATTACTGACATTACCAAATAATATGTCACAGAGCTATAATTAATATTGAGTGGAGGGGGAGCTGTTTTTAGTTAATCTTTTTGTAGTGCAGTTTAAATGCTTCTTGGACAGAATAAAAGATAAAATAAAAGGTATAGTAGAAACTGGACAATTTTGCATGGGGTGTTCAAGATACTGGGAATGTTTTAAAGCTGTGTACCTCTTTCTGGACTAGGCAGCAGTATTTGGCTATACAGCTGTAGCAGAAGCACTAAACAGAAGTGGCAAGCATCCATACTGAAGGTCCAGATTCCATTTTATCTCATAAACATGTACTGTCCTGCATGACTGGCAACGATTGCATAGGCTGACCTATGTGATCAGCAACTGTGGGCATATGTTTTAGTTTGACAGAAACATGGCAGTTCTTCCTAGAATCGAGTTTCTGTTTACTTCCAGCTCTGAGGGCCAGTGTTACAATACCATATTTTCATGCATACCACACATACACTGGAATATAATACACACTTTGTTTTTGAAAGGCAGAATGAAGAAGAAAAGAGTTTTCCAGACTTGCATAAAACAAGGATAAAGCCTAATCATCAGGGGTGTTTATACACATATTCCAGGAGGCAGGGGGTGGGGAGGCACTTTAATCAGAGTGGCTCCAAGAGCTGCTCTAATTAAATCTCCCAGAGCATCACATGTATCAGCATTCCCCCACTGAAAAATGGCGGTGGGGCTGCTTTATCTAAGCATCCCTGCTGCCATTTTTCAGTACAGGGACACTGATGCACATGACGCCGGAATCTCCTGGAGCACGGTAATTACCACACTCCAGCAGACTTGATTAACTGAGTCTGCTCCAATATGCTGTAATTACAGTACGTCAAAGCAGCCTCAGTGTACGTGTATAGGTACTGCAGATGACTTGCCCTGCTTAGGCTGTGCAATAGGAGGAGAGAAACCATGAGTAACTAGCAGACAGAAAAAATTGTCCTAAGAAAGGCTAGCTTGATCAGTAGAACACCAAGACCATTAAAAAAGAGAGTGTGGAGTGGAGAACAATGAACCAGTCAGTCAACTGATTCCCTTTGGTGCCTGAATAGTAATACCACAGCTGCTGCACTGGGGAGCAAGAATCAAAGCAGGGTGCTTCAACCCCAGGTAGAAAATCAGCTTCCCCACTTAATACACACCCCCCAAGTTGGGGAGATCTGATTTTGGCAGGAAAGGTGTGTGTTGTATGAGATAAAACAGGGTATATTTTATGTTTTTTGGGGGGTGAATGGTGGTTGATGTGCATGAGCTTTGTCTCTTGTTTCTTTTCAGTGAGGGAGTACCATGCTTTACTGGGGAAGAAAAAAATCACAAGGACGCATTCTGAGTGTAAAATGAGCGCAAACTGGTGCGTGCTGCATGGAAAATCAGTTCTGTCACATAAACAGAAACAAGCCATGAATGTTTGCCATTCGGAGCTTGATTGCATATGTGCGTGCTTTCAGGACTTAAAGCACTCTCTGGATATGGGCAGCAGCAGCAAATAGATATTTCTTCTCTGATATGGTGACACTGTCTTATTGTTTGAATGAAAAATCACTGCATGAGGAAATGTGCCTATTAACAGGATAAAGCAGCTTTGATTTGTACTTTTGTGAAGTAATTACGGTGTTCTTTACCCTACCTCCCAAAGCCTATAGAAGGAGCCATCTAGTGGTCCTGGGTTTTGGCAAAATTGTTACAGATAATCCTGGAACATTTTTAACAGTATAATGTATGTACATCTTCAGTTTTGAAAAAGGTTGAACTAGAAGGTCAGTTTCTCAGCTAGATTTTAATTTGCATAACTCCATTGGCATAACTCCAGGGCTGATTTATACTAGCTAAAGTTGTGACATATGGAATTCATCTCTCTTTCGGTATAAAACCAGGTTAGAGTACCTCTCCCATGGCAGATTGCTTTGCAGTATTTTATAACATCACATTATGGTAAAGCACTGGTTTTTGTGCACCAGAAGAATTAATATTTTCCCTACCTGATTCTCACAGTTGGTTATTTCAACATGGAGCTTTCTTCATAATGTGCTATAACCCTGCTGCTAAAAAAAACAAACAAAACAAACCTTGGCTAATTCTTAAGAACTGTGAATTATGGTTTTTATAACAGCTGGGCATGTTGTCAGAACACAACTGCTTTTTTTGAAGCTTTAATTAGGAATTGTTGCCTTTCATCGTCTCCCTTATTCTGTCTATTGTCAGGACGCAGGAGCATCATTGAAAGAAGAGATCTTGATTTTTATGAGCTGGATTTTGAACTGAACATGTCCACTTGAGCATATTCAAATTGGCCATGAGGAAACAACAGATTCAAACAAGAACATGAGAACGTATGCATGATCAGTTAGCCACCAAGTTGGTCATGCGCATGAACATGCGATTTAAATGCATGAGTATTGTATTCACAAAAGCCTTGTGTTTCAGGGTCCCAGCTCAGGGGTGGCTGTGATGCCCCTGGAGCCCCCCCTCAGCCTTTGCCACCTCTTCTTTCTTCAGGCAGTCTCTCCATCAGCTTACCTACCATGCCGTGATGCAGTTATGCTTTCAGAAAAAGGGAGGCTGCCCCAGGGCTCCCCAAGTAAGATCTCATACTCATGGACACAGGTGTCACTGCTCATCTACTTAAGGGCTAATTATGTGGCCTCCTCTCCCTTTTTAGTCCCATCCAAGCCTTGCAGATGTTACCTATCACTCGCTTGTCATTGGATGAGCCCCATTGTCCAATCCAATCAGTTTCTCCTCCATGGGCCTTTGCTCCAGTGTCAACTCCAATCCATGCAGGTCGCTAAACCTGAAACAGTCTCTGCCACTGTTGAGGCCACCAGCCCTGGTGTCTTTAACCATCCCGGCCCCTCCTGGGATTGGGTCTCTGTACTTCAAACAGTCTCAACTCCTCCTGGACTTAGGCCTGCATTCTCTGCCCCTCCTGGGCTCAAGCCTCTGTCTCCTTAAGTATACCTCTACGTCCTTCCCAGCCCCTCCAGGGCCCAGGTCTCTGTCCTGTGCCTCTCTTGGGCCCAGGCTTATTACCTCCAATGGACTTTGCCCCTTCTGGGCTACAGGCCCCCTTACCCTGCTTATTCTTGCCCCTCCTGGGCTACCAGGTCCCTGACCCTGGTTCTTGCCCCTCCTGGGCTGCAGGTCCCTGACTCTGCTTGTTTCCATCACTCTGCAGCTATAGGCCTTGCTTCTTGGTCTTGGCCCCTATCCCTTGGGCCCTAGCCCCACTCTTGGGCCAGCTGAGACTTCCACAGCCACTACAGTTTCAATCCCTAAATTACCGGTCTTGCCTACCCCAGCTCAGGTGTTAGGAAGGAGCCTTGGTGCAGCTCTTCTGCTCAGAGGCTCTTCTCTCCATGGTTTCCAGGTCAGACTGCCTGCCCAGCTTTGGCCCTGGGCTTATATCTTGCAAGCCCAGCCCCATTTGAATCATGTGGCTCCCTTGATTGCCCTCTGCCTCACCTGCAGCCTGCTTCTTCTGCAGCCTCCCTTCCCTTAAAGTAGCAGAAACACCAAGGTCCCTGGTACACCTACAATATCAAGAGGTTGCCATTTAAAAAGTTAGTGCTTGACATTAAAGACTAAAGTTATTGCCTATTCTAGGCAAAAGGAAAGACTTGTTTCTTAGTTGCTGTTGTGTGTTGCGGTTAGCAGCAGCTGACTCTTTATGCTATTTAGTTTCATCATGGAGTATGAAAAAAAATTCTTCAGCAATCTCTTTATAGATTATGAAAGTTTTACATTGCTACTAATAGTCTCATGAATAAACCCAGGAATTTAAGTAATCTTACTGTATGTTTCTATATACTCAAAATCTATATCACCAAACGTGTAGAGAATAATATAGATATCTAGTAAGAGTTTACATTTTATTAAGTAGACATTTTAACAAGGCACATTGACGATGATGGAAGATTTTAGAGTTGTAGGCCATGTATATTCTCACACTTACCATAGTATGCTAAAATGTACAGGTAAGAATGAATGTGTATTTGCAGCAGAATTCACGCTGTCTATTTGTACAATGTGCGTCTAGGCCCAAAATGTTAATTTTGTTTTAATTTTACATTAATGTTAGCAGTAATGCAAATCTATATTCTAATCAGCAGTAATCTCATGCACACTCCTGTGAACAGAACATTCCTTCCCGCAGCAGAAATAATTTGCATGAAAGGGTAAAGCACAGTGCACACCCAAAATAGTGAGACATCCCTGGCTGTTAACCCCTATGCCGCCTTCCACTGGGATTTATAAAAAAAAAAACAATCTCTAAAAGATTCTTTATAAAAGCACACTGTTGACAGTTTGCTCCCAATGCCTTTAAAATACAAAGGGAGACTTGACCTGATCTTGCTTTTTTTTGGAAATTAGTAGCAGATGTCTTGTAGACTTCAGTGAGAGAAGGAACCGGCCTTTTATCTGCACAGCTAAAGTAGTTATCACTTGCTTTGGCTCTGCAAATTTGTGGGTGTTATTGATTTCAACAACATTGTATGATCGCATTAGAGTTATACTGAGGATCACAAAGAAATGAATGTTTTTCAAAGACTGTAATGGAACTATGTTTAAATCTGTTGGTTTCTATTTGGATGCAAAGTTTAATTTTCTATGAGTAAGTGAGTGGGTATGGTCTCTTCAACCAGCAGTAGTCAGAACTCAGCAGGTGACTGCATGGGGTGAAAGAGCAGCAGTCTGTATACAGTAACCCCATAAAATAACTGGATTTGGGTACAGCTTCCCAAAAATATTGCTACAACACAAAATTCTTGTATTGCCAAAGCCAGAAATGGAGCCTATATTATAACACAGTTTTATATGTTGTGCAATTGAGATTAGATCTGTGCAGTAAGAAAGTTCAGTTCCTTTTGGTGATGGTAGGAGAATATTCCACTTCCTCTGTCAAGTCTTGTACAGTTAGCACGAGTTGCATTTGCTCTGTGTATGATTTTGGCTTCAAGCCCCTGGTATGACCTGACATCTAGTCTGTGTTTCACGTGGTTTGAAAGTGCAAAGGGAGACACAAAGGTGCTGTCAACAAACTGATAGACACACAAGCAGGAGATGAGAAAGATTTAATTTGAAAAATCTACCCATTGAAACATGCACCTTGGTTTCAAGATAATAGGAGTTGTCAGTGATGCCTTTATTTTGTTGACTTAAAAAAATTCATCACAGGCCCTTGGCAAGAAAAAAGAAGTCTTCAGTTAGTCCAGCTTTATAGGCCAAGTAAAACTATTTTTCCTTCAGCCAGTTTAAGGACAGGCTGTGCTGCTTTCACTTGTACTTCAGCATATTACTAATGAATAGAGTTAATTGTCAGCAGCTGTTGAAGTGCTAGTCTACTGGTACTGGGTGTGATTTTTTTTTCCATGTCTGCCAAATTGTGTAAAGGGCAGACATCATGCGTGGGCCTGATCTTCCAGTTCTTAGCAGCAGAAATTGCTCTTGGCTTTATCGGGAGTTGTGCCTGAGTAGGAACTGAAGGACTGAACTTGGTGACATGGAGAATCCAAATTTGGTAGCAATATAGAAGTATGAGGTGACCATCCAGTTTTGAGATTAGAGACCTAGTCTGGAATTTGTTAAACCTTTCATTTTCCAACATATCAAGCTTTCAGTTAGTTTTACTTGCTTCTTTCATTTACAGAATTCTTGGGTTGTTCAGTTTTTGGATCTCAAGAATTTGAATCTCTGCAGTTGCTCAAGGTTCTGTGTTTTAATGAGCTCCCGCTAGAGCACTCTTTTCCTCCATTTGGGAAAGTTAATGCAAACCCTAGTTTTATATAGTATTTGCACATGAAGCAAATCTGTCTTTTCCCGTTCCAGAATGTAAGTTCAGAGCCCCACTTCCTGGGGAAGAAAACACTTTGGATGAAGCGATGAGGGAAATGGTACAAGAGTGCATCATCTGTTTGCTTTCCTTTTTCTTGCGAGATTTCAGCACAGCTTCCTATCAGGATCTGTGTGCAAATGTATGCCAGCCATGAAAGAACATAACACTTCTACTCTCTGGGCTGGAATCTCAGCTCATGTCAATCAGCTTAGCACCACCAATCTCGGTGGAGTTGTGGTGATGTACAACCAGGTGAATCCATGGTTCTCACATTCCTGCATGCTGACAACATATGGAGCATGCATGCTGGTCAGATAGTTTGAAACAGAGATGGGCACAAGTTGCGGTGTTCAGATGTCAATTGAAATATTATCCAAGCTGAGAGGCATCCAGGTCTTATGCTTTGGCCTGACATAAATCCAGGAACTTGCAAATTTCCAGAAATGTGTTTCCTGAAGTGTTGAGATGGGTAGGATGTTGTCATGCAGGAGTTTTATTTTGCCCTGTATCTATGCACAAGAACAGGAATCCCCACAGAAAAATCCCCAAATATACATGCCTTTGGAGATCCCCTCACTTCCTTCCTCTCTTCTTTCTTCCTTGTCAACTTGCTACTTGCTGTATGGATTAGAGTTTATAAAGTAGAGTGTTTTTAAAAACTTGGAGACAAAATCATTTAACCACACTCAAACTGTGAGATGGGATATTGCCAAGATATACAGAAATATCCTATCATGCACTTGCCTTTGGAGACCTTAGGAAGACTTTAATGAAAAAGACAGATCTTTTCCCATCGCTTCAGCTAGGTATTTTGGCCCTAAGTGTTGAATGATGGAATGTTCCAATTACAGGCAAAGAGTGCTTTAAAGTGTATTTAAAATGAAAACTAACCTTGGGGATACTTCTGATTGCTGTAAAGTGGCTTCCCTGTAGGTTTCCCTTCTGCACACTGGTATTGTTGAAACTCAGCAAATAAAGTTCTTGTTTGCTCTTTCATGTCTTCCCGCTATATTTCACATTTCGAACTTCTTAAAGTGCAATAGGTCCAAATAGAGAATAAATTTGGGTATGTGGGGGAAGGGCCTGTGAGGTTTCATTTAGCTAATTAGTGTCTCGGATACACTGCCTTGCATTTAATGCTGTCATATAATCAAGAAATGAAACTGGCAGAATCAAGTGATGAAGATCCCACTGTTTGCTTTTGCAATTTGTGCAGCCTGTCTTGTGAGCTGAGTTATGCTGCAGGACCAGCTTATAAATAAGGGGATTTTTCAAAGAGTTTGAACTAGCAGTTTAAGTAGCCAGTCTTGTATAACATGAATAGGAATAGGGGTCAGGAGGTCTGCAACAGATTTGCTCTGCAGTCATGGAAAAGTTACTTAACTTGCTTTACCCAAAAGGGATTGTCCATTTGTAAAATCAGACTAAGAGCCTTAAATCCTCAGCTCTACCAGGGCTGTGGGATTTGAGGCGCTCTGGCATATTTAGAGCCAAAGAGTTTCACCACGGTGGCTTTGACGTACCTTTTGCACTTTTTTATTCCTTCATCCTTCTTGGGGCTGTGCTGGCTTTCAGCGTAATTTTGAAGACTGCTCTAAAGGAAACCTGGATGCAGCCAGGGGGTTGATACCCATCCTGGAATTATAGGTGTTTGATACACTGTGGCTGTATTTCTTTCTTTCCATGGCTAGGGACAGAAGTTACACATAAACCAGTTTAAATGATCAGAAACTGGTTGAAACCTGTAACAGAGTAGAAGTTCAGTGAACATAAATCAGTTTCAAAATGGCTAAAACTGGTTTAAGATAAACCTGGTTGAATGTAGCATCAGACTTAACTGATTTGGATCAAGCCTGTTTATGAAACTTTTGTTCCAAGCCCCTTCCAGGTTCAAGTTAAATTACAGTCCCCCCAGTATCCGAACATGCTTTCCAGCCCTGGTCTGGGCTGTGCCGTCTGCTCCAGCAGAGAAGAGTTGGGGGTGGGGGAGGAGAAGGGGACTGGCCACCCCCAGGCAAACCCCGACTGGTGTCTGGAATCAGGGAAGGAGGTTAAACTTCCGTTCCCCCGAGTACAGAATGACCCTGTCCTGCTAAAACTTTACTGCTGGCTGTGACTGGACTACAAATCCCAGAGGCACTTGGAAGCAGGAAGAGGAAATGATGAGCAACCCTGGGGAGTCCTGCTGTTGTGATTCTGGACTGCAAATCCCAGAGACCTTGGGGGAAGCAGGAAGAAAAAGCAAACACACAGCCCATGCTGGCTATGTGCCAGAGACCCATGCTCTAGCATCTTTTGGCTCATGGCCTGAGCCACTGCAGGCATGTGGCTGCATTTCCTGAGTCAAAGGTGAATGTCCAGTTGTTTCTCAGCTTAATCTTTGCAGTTTAGGCTAACTTACAAAGACTATCGATTCAGCCTTGGGCTTTTTGACTATCTGTACTTAGCCCATATGTCCTTCTGCTAAGGTTGGGAAGAATGAGTGATTGAGATGCTCTGGCTAGCAGTGGAGAAAATGATTAGATACCTACCTAGGCCATCTCTAAGACTGCTGTGCTGAAGAAGGGACCTTTAAGATTACAGGCCTTGCCTACGCTGAAGGCTAGTACTGGCTTTCTCTTTGTCACGTCTAGTTTATTAAAATGTTTACATATGTTACAATCACAAGTGTGTGTCTGTTCTTGTATGCATTAGAACATACCAGTAGGCAATATTTGCCTTAATCGAGGCATGCAACAAGTACACAGGATTTGGAATATATAAGCTTTAAAATGCACCCATTGGAAATTCCTTCTCCAGATCTTTATAACCTGGATAATTTAAACTGAGTTTGAGGGGGTGTAAAAATCATCTACCAATTAAAATGAGCTTTAAAATTTATATGTAACCATCCTTCTGCCATGGCTTGGTAACAGTCTGCCCTTGTTGTCTGCGTGGCAAAGTAGGCTAGACATTCCTGGCTCTGCATCTGCAGTCTGAATCCCAGACTGTAATCAGTGGAAAATCCTCTGATGGTCTGGAAATAGTGAATGACATTTCCTGAAATGGATTTGGGGGTTCTTAATTCACCTTTCACTGCAGCACAATCCATGTCACTGAGCCATTATGGTAGTTAGCATATTTTGGCATTTTGACTAACCATGACTAAGATTGGAAAAAAATGGAAGACTTTTTGTATTTAAATATTTCATGAGAATAAAAATGGATTCCAGCAACAGCTTAGAGGAACATAGCAGCAGAACAATTAGAATTTCTGAACTATTGCACAAACATACAAATGCAAAGTCATTACAATAAGTACATTAAAATAAAATAGATCAAAATGTACAATTAGCATAAGTAACCTAAGGTTATAGAGATTGGTTAAGAATAAAGGAAACATGACAACTATCAAATATATGAAATAATAGCCAATTAGTCACAGCAGCAGCTGTTCAATAGAGATGTTTTGGGTATAATGTTAATAAGCTTTACATTTTTTACATTTGTCTTGGTCTGTTAGCAGCTTGCCTCTTTTGTTTTGAATAATATATTCACAATGTGGGCTGAGTACAGGGCAGAACTAGGAACTGCTGAGTTGGACTGTGAAAATAAGTGATTTTTTTTTTGCTTTATGGGTGGAATGAAAAATTGGAGGGAAAAGTTGTTTCTGGTTGATAAGCCTTTTCCCCCCCTCTCATTTACATGGAACAAACCCCTTAAAAAACAAAAGATTGAATCATGAAATATGGATAGACCCATAGTTAAAACATTGTGGTTTGCACTCAGATGTTCTTTTTCTAAAAAAAAAGAATATATATATATATATAAAAAAAAATTTTAAACAAGTCAAAATATTTAGTTTTAGAATATCAAAATGAATTTTGGCTTTTCAAAAACTTTTTCTTCAATTTGTTTTTCAGCCAAACACTCAGCTCATGTTCAGTGAATAGCTTCTATTGCATCAACTCTGCATTGTCAAAATAATAATAATAATAGTTTTGCTGGTAATAATAAATTCACCCATGTAAACTGCTCAGGTGAAATCTGGCTGTGGTTTTGACTCTGTCTCTGACCTTGGGCATATCATTTTCTCACTTCCATCAGTCTATAAAATATGAATAATAAATAGATCCTCGCAGCAGAGGTATGAAAAACAATTAGCTAATATTTACAAAGTGCTTTGAATATGAAATGTGATTCTCGGGTACTAAGAATTGTTACTGTCACTCTTTATAGTGGATGCTGTCATTTGACAAGCCCTGGCTTTGTTTTATTAGACCTGCCGTGAGTAGAAAGAAAACAAGAAAAGCCTAGAGAAAAGTTCATAAATATTTACAGCCCCCCTTGAAAGAAGTTTTATACCAAATTTCCCATAGCTACTCCCTGTTGTTGGTGCTATTTGAAAAAATGGAGATGTCCATTTCTTGGACCTAAAATTTTAAGTCCTTCTAGTCTAAGTCCATCTAATTAGAGTGCAAAAGACAAGCTCCATCACACCCACTGCGCTCTGATGGAATACAGCACTCATGCTTCCTGTGTAATTATACAGTATTGTCAATCAATTTCCCACCAAATAGTGTATTAAGCAAGTAACTACTGTGTTTGCTTTTGTTCAGGCTTTTCTCCATCGTATTTGTCTTCTAAAAATAGATCTCTTTCTCCGGTTTTTCCAGAGTCTGTTTTCTCTCATCCGTTTCTCTTTCGTTCCTATAACCTTGCTCTTGCATGCACACTCTTCTTCCCCTTTTCATGAATATCTTCCCTACTTCTTAACTGATGTATCCTGCTTCCTGGGGGACATGTCCCAAGATACAGTGTGGAGTTAGGTGTGCAACTGCCATTGACTTTTGGTGGGAGCATGGTGCCTGTCTCTCCTTTGTTCTTTTGAACATCGGCCCCTGCACCTTCATTACAGAATTTCTCTGTGCAGCTGCTCGCCAACTCGCGCACCCTTGCCCTCATCCTGCGGAGGTTCAAGCCCGAAACAAGGCTTGAAAAGACTCCTAGTAGGCCAAGAAATAAACTGAAACAAGGCTCCAGGGAAGCAGGCAACCTACTGCATTCCCTTTCACCACTCCCTGTTGCAGATAGTAGCCAGAAGGGAGCAGCGTGGAGGAGGCCACAAGTAGCTGCCGTGGCAAATGTGGCAGCACAAGGAAAAATGAGGATAGTTACTGTGTCCAGGCTCTGTCACTTCTTCCTCTCTTCCCCGCTTCTCCTGCTAACTCCTCTCATATATCCCACCAGCATCTGGCACCCATCTACCTGTCTACTCCTCAAATTCTCTTACAAGTGTCCCACTTCCCCCTCCACCTCTTCTTTCATCCTTGAAGGCTGTTACCCTCCAGACTGTTTCCTACACATACCTCCAAGAAGCAGCAGTCTGACAACCATCTGCATGGTTGAATTCTCAAATCCCTTCCAGCACCCTTGCTTCCTCCTGCCTATATCAGTCAACTCAACTCTTGGTCACAGCTCCCAAGTTGTGTGCAGCTACCTAACCTCCCTTTGCAGCTGATTGTAGCCTGGTATGCTTGGCCATAAGCCGAAGGTTCTTGTTATATGCATATCATTTATAGATATGCACATAGGCCGTTTAATTAATTTGCATCAGTGTCACACATGAGGCGGCGCAGAACTTGGCAGTTCTGTTCTACCAAGGAATCTTATGAGAAGGGACAGAGATGCATAAAAATGCAAATTACTTTGTGCCTGCCTGATTATACCCCTTAACTGTTTAGAGAAAATTTGAATGACTGCAGCAGTAGATCATTAGGAAGCAAAGAGAAGCTGGCTTTGTCCTGACAGGTGTGAAAGGGAAGCATCATCTGTTATGTAATTGTACTGAATTTCTGTAATGTACAAGTTGACTCTGAGGGACTGATAATTTTATCAATAACAATTGAAGTCAGTAGAGATTGATGTGCATGCGAACTGCAGGATGTGGCTGTGGGCAGGTAAGCATTTGAATGTGGAGCCCAATACTTGGGTTGTAAGCTGATTTCTGAAAGGCTCATGATAGATGTGGTATTGCATTGCACAGTCTTCCAAATGAATGGGATTCTCTTATCTCCCCTTCTTTGAATCGCATGGTATTCGCCAGAACTGGAAGCAAAAGGCTGGACAGACTTGCCCAACAGTCATGTTTATCAGGTGTGACGCATCTCTTGTTCCTCTGTCTAGAGAAATTTCCCATACAGAAAAGCAGAACGTGACAGTCCTGGGGTGAAGTACATCACCACAGCTTTTGCAGGCACACCAGTTATTGAGTTCATTTGTGGTTTGGGAAATGATTTCGACCTCAGAGGAAGGCAGTGGAACAGCACCATGCCGGAGCCATTGTTCAGTAACATGCTTTTCATTTTGTTTTTTCTGTATTTTTGGTGGTCCTGATGCATGTCCAGTGCTGACGTGAGACCGGCTCCTGCACTTGTAGTGTCAGCACTAGCCGCAAGTGACTTGACTTTGTCCTGGGAACCAGGCATTAGAGTTCATAAAAATAAAAGTTGACAAGAAGGGTGTACTGTACTGTCCAATGCCTCCTGCTGACCTATGTTGTCTTCACAGAGAACTGCCATGAACATGGCATGGCCTCTGATGACAAAAGAAAGTCTAACTTAGAAATCTTCATTGGCAATCACTGCTACACTAGAATAAGTTTCTATAGCAACAGGGTAAAATTGTGAAGCAAGTAGTTATTCTGTGTCAGATAAATGTTTTCCTGGCTGTATTGCCTTTCCTGGATAATTTTTTTTAAAGTTATATCTGTGATCATATTCCCTATTTGGGGTGGAGGACAATGCTGCAGGACAGTTACTACTTAACTGAGTTTGTTTTTGAGCTGTGTAGTTCTCCAGGCTGTAGTGGAGACTTGCTGGATTCCTCTTTAGGGAATTTCAGAATCTGTGACTGCCATTTACCCTCGGCCAGTTGTTCTCAGCTGGGGTGATTTGCCGTTGTCTCCTTTTGCGGGTGCTGTGGGGTGCATTGAGATAAGTATTCGCTCTTCCCTGCCAGGCCCTGTGAAGAGAGTAAGTGTAGGCTCCTCTCTGCCTGGCAAGGAAATAAGCTCATGGAGTTAAATGTTCTTCCTTTCTCACTCCCCCTGCGTGAGGAGATAAGCACCGCCAGTGCAAGGAGATGAGCTCGTGATTATCCCCAACCACTGGCCAGGAGTTAAATGCGGCAATAAGTCAATGAGTTAGTGAATTGGGGTGCTGCTCAGTTCACAGGCATTATGAAGCCTAAGAAGGTTGAGAACAACCGCCCTAGGCCTACAAACTATTTAGCATTTGCAAATTGTCTTTTCTCATTGGCTGCATTACCGTGATGCTGTTGTGTGTCAGTCAGTAACAATGTTGCAAGCATTCATGATTTTAAAAACAAACCATTTTCTAATAGCCAAGTGGCATCAGGAAAAGGGTAAAGAGCAGCCTTGTTCACACTGAGTAAAACAATAGTTCACAATCGGCAGTCTAATCGGTGGACTTTTCCTGGAGGAAAGCACTGCTCCACAGGGCAGATTCTGGAGCTCTTGCTCCTGAGCGTCAAACATTTATTCATACAGAAAATCCCTTTAAAGTGGCCACAGGTATAGGAGGATTTGACCCTGCTCCATTGACATCAATGAGTGTTTAGCAGGTGATTTGAATGGGAGCAGGATCAAACCCCAAATGAGTAACTGCTCATGAACATAACTAAAGCCTCCCCTTTCCAGCCCGTTACAAACACAGGATGTGAATCTGGGTATCACAGCCTGGTATTAATTAATTAAAGGGATTATATGACTTTGTGCTTCAAATAGCAAGGGACTGGATTTGATGACCCAAGAGGTCTCTTTCTGTCCTGTATTTCTAATGTTTATTTCTTTTTTTCCTTATCTTTTAATTGACTTTCCTTTTCGATGTAAAAGTTGCACATAATACAATTAGACGAGTGTAGTATAATGTGTGTAATGGTTTTTCTCTTTGACTCTTGCAGGATGGCTATTTTTCCCACCGTCCAAAAGAGAAAACGCGAACAGACAGCAATAATGAAAACTCTGTACCCAAGGACTTTGAAAATATTGATAACAGTAACTTTGCTCCCAGGACTCAGAGGCAAAAACACCAGCCTGAGCTGGTGAAGAAGCCCCTTAGCAAGCAGAAGGAGCACTTGAAAAGGAAACTAGAGCAAGAAGAAAAGGTAAAGGAGAATTCATTGCTGGGAAAGACCTCCAATGAAGTAGTGCACTTCGGTGACCATGCTGTAAAGAACAGTAGTAGCAGCAACTTGAAGGAAATTCACAGGTCTCCCAGACAGCACCATATAAAAAAGAATGGGAACAGCTCACCTGAAATAAAGTATGACCAACTGCCAAGATGTGAGATCTCGGGCAAGGAGGCAATCTCAGCTCTGTCCCGATCCAAGTCTAAGCAGTGTCGGCAGGAGATTGCAGAGATATACTGTCAACACAAGCAAGGGAAGCTGATGCCAGAGATGGTTACACGGTTCTGTCCCCTGGAGGGTAAGTTGGTGGATGCTGAAGTGGGGTGAACTACACTACATTAGGAGAGGAATTGTACACAGGAGTAGAGTCTTGACTCTGATCCAGTACAATAAAAAACAACACTGCAGTAAGGTAAAGTGCTATTTTTCTCGTTTGTGTTAAAACAGCGAGTACCTCAGGATGACTTATGCAGAGAATTATGCAGAGAACGCAGGATTCTTGTTAAACATAAATTGAATGTTCTGGTTCAGTTTCCTTCCAATAGATTTTTTACATGTTATTTTAACCAGTTTTTGAACGAGTTCTATCAGACATTAGCAGTAACTTTTCCTTCATTCTCACATACAGAGAAGCCTAGACAAGGGTGGGAATTCATTCATGCATTGTTCTACAAAGGAAATAAGCAATATGAAGAAACAGGGAAACCACCACTCCAGACGCTCACTTTCTACCAGCCAGCCCAGGGTCTGTGGTGCAGATCACTGGCAGTTAAAAGAGAGCTACTTGGATGAAAGCTGCTAATTCAGAAGCAGACACCATCTTTTTTCTTCATTTCTTTGTACAGCATGTAGCACAGTGACTAGGCATGATAGTACTAGGGGTGCACCGATAGAGATTTTTGGGGCCGATACCAATAGTCAATTTTTAAGGAGGTATATCAGCCAATACCAATCTGATTTCTGATACACAGCTCTTCAGCTTGAAGAGGGTCATCCAGCTGGTAAGCTTGGTGTAGTGGAAGGGGAGGGAGGGGGTATTTGGGAGGGCAGATATAGGCTCGTGCGGTGAGGGAGGGAATGGGGCTGGGGCTGGGGCTGGGGCAGGTGCTGACCAGCCAGAATGGGGAGAGGCCCGGGACAGAGCTGCAAGTGGCTCATCTGTGGGCTGGGGGAGGTGTGCCCCCCGGATCTGCCAGGCCGGGAAGAGCCAGGCCCCCGCCTGCCCTGGCCCACCCAGATCTGAGGGCACCCTCCTCCCCACCGTGCCTGGATGAGCAGTGGGAGCCACCAGACGAGCACCAGATGAATTGTGCCCCCTCCCATGTCCCGCACCTGCCTGGCCTCGGGTGCGCAGCCACTGCCCTAGCCCCAACCCCAACCCCACACCCTCCCTCACCGCGTGGGCCTTGATCTGCGCCCCCATGCCCCTTCTCCCTCCCCTTCCCCTTCTCCCTCCCCTTCCCCTTTCACCACACCAGATTTACCAGCTGCACACACCTCCCCATACTGCCAGCTCTGCTCCTCACTGCTTACGCACTGCGCTGTTGCTGCACACACTCCTGGGCATTTATCAGAAATTATCTGCCGCATCAGGGTGATTTCCAATACAGAACATTTTATTTATATCGGTGCACCTCTAGATAGTACCATAAATGATACTAGCAGAACTGCATCAGCCCTGCATAGACTTTCATGAGCAAGAGCTCAATAAGACTACAGGCAAAACATTCTGTTTTTAATGAAGTCTTCAATCAGAAAGATGTTTTCAGACCTCATTAGCTTAGAGCTTCCAATCCGCACCATAGTATAAGACAGCTTTGGTGATTTTACTTTTTGTGTGTCACGTTTATGGCTTGTCTCGCAACTCGCATGCATGTGTGTGTGTGTGCATGTGCATGTGTGCTGACCTATTTTCACCTTTCAAAAAGTTTTTCGTTCTTCACCGTGTATTTAATTGTAAAATAGCCTCCCCTTTTAAAATGCTTTTTACCACTGACCATAGATAATGAGCCCCAAACTGTATTGTCAGCAACAGTAGTGGGTATACAGAAGGCTAAAACCCCAGTCCTACAATCGGTACTTCAGTACTCGCAGAGCACTGGGGGTTGAGAGAGGCTACTAAACCAGTGCTACAGAATGGGATCATTCCCTCATGAATATATGGCTCCCTTTTTTGTGAGTTTCTTTTGGCTTTTTTCACGCATGCTGCACTCACCATTGCTTCACTGAGTAGTAGAAAATAGGAAAGTGGGCAATGGCTTCAGGCTTTGTCAAAGATTCAGGGTCTGATGGGATATTCGGAGGATAAGTGGGTCGTGAGGCTTGACAGACCAGGACAGAAGAGACAAAAAAGCCGAAAGCTAAAGAGAACCTGACCTTGGGAAAAGGCTGAGCTCTACCATACACTCAGAGGAGTCCCAGCAAGGTTTGATATTGCAATTGTCTCTTGGTGTCATTTTCTTTTCTTTCCTAAAGATACAAAATGCAGATTTTGCCCGGTGAGAGAGTTGAGCAGACTCTGTGCCTTATGGGTCTGTTCTACACTTTCCAGGATCTGGACGTCTTAAATTGTGGGGGATGGGGGAGAGTTGGTGTATATACCACAAACACCCACCTACCCACATACCCATCCTTGTATCACGTGGCAGCAGTCCCTCAACACAAGGATGACAGTCTTCCAGTAGATAGAGAGGTTATCAGTGGGTCTAGAGATGATGTACACTCACACAGTATGAAAGTGCAGCAAGGGATGTATTGCACAGGCATGCATTAAAGGTGTGTACAATTTAATGCCTGCAGTCACATCACCTGGCTGCTAATCCATCTCCCTGGGACATATTGTAACATTCCAAGCCACTTAACCAGCTGCCAGCCTTAGCCCAAAATATTTCCTAGTTCTGTCATGTATACATGTGCCCAAGGGTCAAAAGAGGTATGTTCTGTCATGTATATGTATCCAAAGCCAGGAGAAGTATGTTGCAGTCCTGGCTTTGTGTAAGACATTTTCCAACAGGGACTCAGTTCAAATGTCTGAAATGTTCCAGTGCACAGCTATGCATTACATGGTGTGAAGTATTTTTGTTTGTTAGGCAGTAGAGTACATGGTCGAGAAAAGCTGACTGGAGAGCAGGGAAACTTGTAAAAAATTATTAACAATAAATTGATATTCCTTTGATCTGTTTGCAATTTAACAATGTGCATATAGGCAGTAACAGGTGATGAATTTTCCTGGCAGTCACCTGAACAAAAAATAGTTCCTTCAATAAGGTGTGCAGCACGTATAATAAAATAGAAGGTGTAGACAGGCCATTGCTAGGAGTTTTCAAACTAGCAGGGATATCCCTGGAGCTCCATTAGCTTTTTATTGTTCGCAGTGAGGCCTTTTTCTGAAAATGTCTTTACCCAGCCAGATGGATCCTTGTAGAAAGTGTTGACTTTTCTTTGCCTCAAGGTTATTCCCTCCTGCCACTAACAACTGAAGTTAAGCATTTTCACTGCCAAATTTTCTTCCATGTGGTGTTCTGTGTATCCTACAGTAGACACAGGGATGATAGGAGCAGGCTTGGCAGCTTTGCAACAGGGAAGTGATAGAGCGGCATCCTAATCCAGGGAAAG
>NW_005842722.1:20895-40782 GCF_000455745.1 Alligator sinensis
GCAAGTGCAGGCGGTACCGCTGCATAGATGTACTATTACTCAGGAGGGATGCTAGGTTTCTGACGCAGCTTTTCCAAGGGGCTGGAAAGTCATGCTCAGTCTAAAACATATTAAGGGCAATTCAGAAAATGTTCAGCTACTACCAGACACTACGTAACTACCAGACACTATGTAACTAGCACAAGACAACCAGGGCGGTTGCCCTAAGTGCCAACTTGGAGATGGCAGGGGAGAGCAAAAACAGTGTTGCATTGTTACACTGCTGCTAGGAGAGGGGAGGGTGCTGAATGCCTGTCAGGAGGCCCTCAGTACTCAACGCAGTCTGCACATTAGAGCCCCTTTCTCATTAAAACCTGAGCTTGTAAATACTGCACCCAAATGTAACCAGGTTGTGATCAGGGAGGCCAGTAGGATGGAGCATTTCCCCATCTTTATCTGAACTTTTGTATGCTGGTGTCTGGTGGCAAGCAGCTGCTCCATCCCTTCTCAGAGGCAGCATTATGACCCTGCTACAGCCATTAGAGGGGTGCAAGGCTTAATTAGCTTTAACTTTTTGTCAAGTACAATCCCCAAGCTTTTGGGATGAAAGACACCATAATAGTGGGATTACTTGAGGTTGTACTATTTTAAGCATCAAAGAAGCCTTGTGCTCTGTGTCAGCACAAGTCAGATATTCTGGGAATCAATCTAAGTTTAGATGTTTAGCATGCCATGTGATATTCTCTTATGCTTGCATATGAAAAAGATCTCCTGTCTGTTTACAACGAGGCTGTGAACCTTCAATAGCTATGCATTGGACTAACACATTCATTCATTATTCCAGTGTATAAGCTTGTTCCAAGCCATGGTTTCCATTGAGGTGTCACCTACTGTTCAATCCCCTCAGTTCCATTCTTAGATGCATAACTGTTAAGAGCCACAGAATAGCTAAGTATGGCCATCAATCATGGTACAAGACTTCATCGAGCCAGCCTGTCATAAATTCTAAGTGATACATTCACATTGGTAGATATCAAAAGGAGCAGTATTGTACAAGCTTTTCCCCTCCCCCTTTAAAGTATTTTATTATTTCCAATGACAAAAACCTAAAGAAAGTCAAATGCAACTATCTTCATTGTACTGAGGAAAGGGTCATTTAAAACTGACAGTATTGTCCTTTCTTGCCTGTATGGAATGAATGCAATGTCTCCATGAGAACAGCAACAGGTAGGTCCCCATTCCACCTGTGTGCACTATGTACAGCGCATGATTGAATCGGATGTGAACCTTTGCATGCCACCTGAATTACATAGCACTGTGAGTGTGTGGGGTTCTGTTCTGTGTCCTTAAATGCATGCCTGCAAAGGACGTGACGAACACTGGGAGGCCAAGGAAACCGATGTTAAGGCTTTTAACATAATATTATGCTGTTGTGGTCAAGGTCACAACATCAGGCAGTGGAGAGTCCCACCATTTGTTTTTTGTGTGCTCTTTACTTTGAAGAGAATGTTTGGAGTTAAGAGGGTTTTTGAGGAGGAACTTGAAGGGTGGGAGGATGGAAATGAAGAGCAAGAAGTAAGGAAAATAGCACAAGGTGCAACCCCAGGCTAAACGGGCAAATCCAGTGCTGCGTAGATTACAGAAAGGAACCAGGAAAACACCTTTTTTGTGCGGCCAGCATGACAGCTAAGGTTACCCTTCAATAGAAGTAACATGCGGTGCTGCAACTTGTGAAGAATGTAATAGCCCAACTCCTTGCTGGGGCCAGCCACAACTTTGTGCTGTATCTCACTGCAGGCTTCCACTCCACTTCTGTTAGCTGTTCCAGGTCTTATTTCTGATTGCTAGATAAGGGCTCAACTAGATCAATGAGTATTCTCCCATACAGAGTCCCCCAGATAGCTGCACTCCTCTAGGAAAAGCTAAGGAAATATTTCTAGCCAGAGAAAGCTTGAAATAGAAAATTCTTGGTTGTGGGTTTTGGACTCTGGAAGATTAACTTCATGCCACACTTACCATGTGACAGAGCTAGTATGATTTAATCTGTGCTTTATGGTCCCTTAGCAGCACCCTTTATATCCAGGAAGAGCAGAGGACTTTGTGGCTACTACTACTCATTTAACTATGCAGTGAAATTTGAGTGGTGCATCAGATGCTGAAGTTTTGGGCACAAGAGCTCGGGACAGACATTCGAAAAGCCTGAGCCTGAATTGATTCAATCTTTGCAGGTTAGTCCATACTGCCTAGGTTGAATCAACTTGTAACCACACAGACATCCCTTCTGGACTGAAGAAATGCAGGCACATGCCTGCAGTGGCTCACGCTAGAAGCTGGGGGGGTGCTAGAACAGCCTTGCCTCCCCTTCCAAAGTGCTGAACTGAGGGGGGAAGGAGTACTGATTAGAGAGGGGATCTTCCCC
This sequence comes from Alligator sinensis, assembly GCF_000455745.1. Classification (NCBI taxonomy): domain Eukaryota; kingdom Metazoa; phylum Chordata; order Crocodylia; family Alligatoridae; genus Alligator; species Alligator sinensis. The sequence goes on from NW_005842722.1 coordinate 23,294, forward strand.
TCCCCACCTTGCTGCTCTTCTGACCAGTGACGGAGTTAGCAGGGAGTTACACAGCATTTACTTACACAGCAGGGGGTAGTTATACAGCATTTAGCAGCTCATCAGCAAAACAAGAGCCTCTCTCATTAGTTCAAGCTCTTCTTAAACAACTTTTTCCTGGGGGAAGGAATGGAGGGACATTACCAGCTACCTGTTGATTAGCTCCAAAAAGCCTTAGCCGACACTGTCCTGTCTGCCTTTTTCCTGTCTCCCACAGCACGGATGGTTGCCATCGTGTGGTCTGCTAGCTGATGCTGAGAGGTGTCTGTGTAAGGCAGATGGGAAAGGGGAATCCCTGCTTGAGGAGAGAGTGGTAAAGTTGGGGGGAGGAGGAGCGGGAGGAAGCCAGGCAGACGCTGCTGTGCCTGTAGTCTCTGCTGGAGCTCCAGCCAGGGAGCAGAGGGGAGGGGCCAGCCCTGCTGGGCTGGAGTAGAGAGCAGAGCCCTGCCCAGAGTTGCAAAGCATCTGGGATGCTGGAGGACTCTGATTTAACTTAAACAAGAAAGGGGTCTGGGACAGACATTGCATAAACCAGTTTGACCCAAATCAGTTAAGTCTGATACTACATTCAACCAGGTTTATCTCAAACCGGTTTCAGCTATTATCAGACTGGTTTATGTGCACTGAACATCTGTTCTGTTACAGGTTTAAACCAGTTTCTGATCACTTACACCAGTTTATGTGTAATGTCTGTCCCTAGCCCATATGAAAATCTAGCTATGTAGCTATTAAAACTGATTTTTTTCCTTTGATGTTCTCTCTATATTTGTTGGAGCCTCCTCAGTGTCTAACTCCAGCTATATGGCAGAAGTGTCATATTTGATGATTCTGATTTCTAGTGACCTGAGTGATGAGTGTGAAAGTTTGCAGAATACACGATACTTCTTCCTTGGTCACTGGCACTAACTACAGGAGTCCACAGCAAAAGAAAGTTAAGTGGTATCTAAATATTTTCTTCTTCAGTCCAGGTTATCTTTGGCATCAGACTCGCAGGTGGGACTTGAGTCTGCCCCCTCATTATGGGTGACTGAACTTGGAGTCTTGTTTGACCCAGGGCTTTCGTCACAGATGGGCATGCAGCATGCCTCCAGTACCCTTTTGATTGTTTTTTAACATTCACTTATGTTTAAAGAAAAGTCCCTAGGTAAAGGGAGAGGCTGTGATGACCCTGATCTGTTTCCTTTTGGCTCCTACATTCTTTCCTCTATTTATAAGTCAAAACAGTTTTTCTGCTACCTTCAACCCTACAGCATAACCCTGATTATAAGTAAAACAGGAAAAAATGTAAATGACCTCTTTCTGTGTCATGTGCTGCTAGTGGGGAAGTTCTTTGCAGATCAAGGTATTTGCCTATCTGCTTCCTGACTGATAATGCTGCTCTGCACACAGAGAGGAGAGATTTCACTGTTGAGGAATATAGTTCTCTGATGCCCTAGAGTAACACAAACTGCTTCAGGCTCTCAAACTAAAAGAAAAGGTAGTCTAGATTCACAGAGCTGTCTGTGTTGAGTAGTGCACACATAATAATGGGGTAGTCCTCTATAATAGCTTTCATCTGAGGATGTTGAAGCACTTTATGGAAAGACGGGCATGCCACTCACTTCACTTGCCACTTCTGGAGTGGAATACAGTGGAATTTTCTATTCAGAAAAATGCAAACAGTTTAGCGACCAGAAGTGAAAGGGAATCCATATAAACTGCAAACTGAAAGGCTAATATAGCTAAGAACCATATGGAGTTTTGGCCCACTGAATATAGAAGAGAACGTTCAAATGCTAAATAGTAAAGCAGGGAATGTAGGAACACCTGGATCACTGAGTTCAGTTTCCTTCAATCACAGGCATCCTTTCGATAGACAAGTGGTTTTCAGTCTTTTTAGATTTGAGGTACCCCTCATTAGACTCACAGCCCTCCTTGGAAAATGCTAGCTGTTAGTTTGCACTCTTTTTGTAACAACAAAAAACAATAAAGCAGTTTTTCTATTGCAAAGAACTCCAAAAGACCACCGCAGGTCAGAATGTTTTAAACACGTTTCCTATTGGAAAACTTTGGGTTTGTCCTGTGAATCGCCTTTGCACACCTAACAGTGCTAATATTATGTAGCACTCCGTAGCACCCTTGAAAAGATCTTAGGGTGTTCTGCCACCCTGGTTAAGAATCACTGCAATAGATTAAAAGCAAAGAACAGGCACTGCAACCCCCCCTAGATGCACACAAACCACAGGCTATAGCATCTTAAGAACTATCAGCATTTTACACATGCTCCAGGAGTGGAGGGAGGGGGCACTTTAATTAAAGAGGCACCCAAACCCACTCTAATTAAAGCGCCCACCGCGTCTCATGTATCAGTGACCCAGGGCTTCAAAAGGGCTGTGGGGGTGCTTTAAGCCATTTTAAAGTGCAGGGATGCTGATCCACAAGACACAGAGGCTGGCTGGAGTGTGTCATCCCTGCATGTGTAGAGGCACCCCATAGCACTAAAACAAGCCTAAAGCCTCAAAAGTTGCACTGGCACACAAGAAGAGGGTGGAAGAAACTTCAGGTGTTACTAAGGCCTTGAATTTCTGCAGTAGTAGGGAATATATTACGGTAAGATATGCTCAGGTTGTACTTGACGAAGTCATTGAGTTACATGTGTTTACCGAGTGCTGGACATATGGCTTGGTTTACTTTTCAGGATTTTGGCCATGTGATTATTATATAATTTTAAAAACAATTGTTTTTGTCCCTGTTCCTTTTGGTTAGGTATTTGAAAGTCATGTTCATGCCTCTTCACACCTTTTATCTATTGGCCAACATGGCAGAAATACCATGATGAGTTTTAAGCTGTTTAAGAGTGGCATTCAAGAGCCAATGCAGACGCAGACCCAACAACATTTTAATTTGCTACACCACAGATGACTCCTGTTGCAATAAATTTACTGTGAATAGACTAATTGCAAAATAACCCTAATTGGGTAGTTATCAATGAACAGCATCCTGCGGAACAAAAGCTGCTTACAATTAATAGCATTTAAGCTATAAACTATTCTTCTGCAGAAAGCTAAGATGTAATTACACCACATACAGAGATTGTGTTCAGTTCTGGAAACCATGATACCAGCATTTCCTTCATTATAAAGGGTAGTTTCAGCTTCAGCACACAGCACTTGCATTCTGTACTAAATGAATTTGTGAAATGATGGAGAGTCTGACACTCCTCTTGTTACATTAGTGTGAATCAGAACCGTCTCAAAAGAAGTGTATGGAATTATGCCAGTGTAAGAATAGGGTCGGTAGAGAAGAATAAGGCCCTAGAGAACATATATTAGATGACTGTATATTGTAAAAATAGTCCCTTGAAGCCATCTATCTATTTGCATTACAGCATCTAAATCTTACCAAGATAGTGCTCTTTCTAGGATCAGAATATGAGTGTTTCTGGTAGAAGGAGGGGACATAAAATTGGTGGATCTGGACCTGGAGCTTCCCAGATTGTCCAGTAGTGTTTTCCTCACAGCTGTCCCCAGAGATCTCAGGAGCTTCTCTGAATATCAAGGACTTTGGCATTCCTATCCAGAGTCGGTGAGATTATGGTAGAATAAAATGGGGGGTTTTCTGTAGGGATCTTTTCATTTCCACTGTAGAGTAGAAAAACTATAAAGGGAGTGCTTAAGGCCATGGTAACTGGCCAAGCAAGGGATTCTGATAGCACCGGGAGCGGGGTTAGAGATATGGAGCCTTTTTCCTAGATTGTTGATTCCTCTGAAATGTGTGTTGCTTACAGGAGTTTTTAGTCTGTGAGTCTGCTGCCATCCCACTGAATGCCAACTTTAAGGCTTTACGTGGCATGGAGGTTTTAGCTCTGAGGCACTAAAACAGCGAACACAAGGAAATACAGTTTGAAAATTTGGCATTTTTAAGGCAGTTCTGGGAAGCAGGGGCAGCAAAAACAGAAAGTGTAGAGAGGCTGGAAAATTTTATGATCAGCCTCTTGCAAAACTGTTACTATAATAAAATGTCAATGTTACATAGATCAGTGAAGTAGGAGAAGTGCTAGTCGGGATGGAGGAGAGTAATTACTAAATCTGTCCCAGAAATAAATCTGGGAAGAGAGCACAGGGAATGGCATTTAGTGGAGGCTTTGATAAGAATCGCTGTGTATAGAAGATACAGAGAGGAAAGAAGAAATGTTTGAATGATTAATAATGCCTCCCTGTGTTCCTGGAATACATTGGTAGATGGAGAAAAATCAGTCCAATGAGTTGTCAGTGATGTGAAAGCAAGAGCTGGAAGAATTAGGGGGAAAGGCCACCAAGTAGAAGGACAGAAAGAAGGGCACAAAGACATATACACACACATACACATAAAATAGGTTTTCAGCCTCTTGATTCAATATGTTACAGTGATATCAGTAGAGATACTGTGAAGGAAAAATAAAAGGACATGTTTCTTTTTTTCCCCTCCTGCATGAGCTATGTCTCTCTCTGCCTCCCAAATGACTTCTTCAATGACACAAACAAGATGAATGAACAGTTATTAGAGTTGGGGGTAGTAGCACTGTCTATTGCAGTTACTGGATGCTTCCCATTATAAGACCCAATTTTCAGTTGCTTATAGATTTACCAACTATTTGATCAGAAAATTAAACACCAGCTTTGATCTGCCTAGGTCTGAAGTTTTGTAGAAAATTTTAGCAAAAATGGTTGAGCTATTTGAAAGCATGAGGCTGAGCTGAAACAATACATTTTCCTTCCACATTACAAATGTCAGGTGATGGGTTTTTTCCTCTTTCCTGTAGGCTTCACTCCACTTGAAAGAAAGAGACTTGATATTAAGTAAGTGGCCTTTGTGTCAGGGATGTGCCCTTAGCCATTCTCATGGAAAAACTGTCCAAATTCAGTCAACTTATAAACCTCTAAGTTGCTCAGTAAATAATTGTTCAGTTTTAGTTGCTCAAGTCTGACTGTATGATCAAGTATGATCAAACCTCTCAAGGGCTGACCATGCCCCACAGCAGCTGCACACGCTCTGCCCCAGGACTACAGGGCTGCAGCTGAACTCTCTCAGTAATGTCTCTTCCTATCGACAGCCGATACTGCTGTACGTCATAACCTCTGCTGTATGCACGTTATGGTAAAACCTTCAATGACATGATTACATACAGTGACATGCCTTCCTCTGGTTCAGTGCACAGAAGTGTCAGGGGTGAATCAGGGATGTGTAGTAAGGAAGGTTGTTGTTTGCAGAAATGAATTTATTGGAAGGCATGTTATCCTGACAATCCTCTGCTGAATGCCGGTGAACGCTGCACTGTAAGATTTAATTCTCCCCATGCCTTTGCCAGAATAACCAGGTGACGTTAGGCAAATCACTTAAACCAACCTTTTCACAGGTGGTGACTAACCATGTGTGTTTCTCACTTTCTTAATACCCAAGGGACTGATTTACGGAAGTGCTGAACACTCTTAGCAGCAACTGAAGTCAGTGAGAGCTGTGCTTTGAACAGAGGAAGTGTTTTTTAGTATTAAACACTGGGAAAAATCAGGCCCTGATCCTCAGAATGAGCACCCGAAGTAAATGTGCAAGTTCCCTCTGTGTGAAATGGGGATAACAACAGGCTCCTCATCTCAGTGCTGTGGTATGAAGAGAAATTGCTATATGTATAAACCCTTTGGATATTATGGTGATGTTCACCATAGAAAAGTCCATGAAGAAACAGTTCCGTTTTCCCAGCAGGGTGCAAATGGTGTGCAATAAATAAGGTGCATGCGTGTACATGTGTGCTTGCACACAGACTTTTTCTCTCCCCTTCCTTTCCTCCTTCCCTCTGAACAATGAGGATTAAATATAATTCATTAAATGAATGCCATTTACTGTATATTCTGATGGGTTTCCTTCATTGGTTTCTTGAAGAAAATAGTTTGTCATCACATAATAAAGATAGCACTATAATACATATATGCAAGCCAGCCGAGTTAAGATTGCTCCACCACCTGTATTTCTGGAATTTTCCAGACTACTGTATTTACTGAAATCCAAGATGAGGTCCCCTCCCCACTTAAATCCAAGATGAGGGGCTCCCCTACAATGTTGAGTACAGGGTGGTGGGAGGGGTGGGGCAAGGGGCAGCAGGGACCCCCCGCTATAGAAAGGATGTGGACAAGTTGGAAAGAGTCCAGTGGAGGGCAACAAAAATGGTTCAGGGGCTGGGGCACATGACTTCTGATGAGTCTGAGGGAACGGGGTTTATTTAATCTGCAGAAGAGAAGACTGAGGGTGGATTTAATAGCAGCTTTCAACTACCTGCAGGGTGGTTCCAAAGACGGTGGAGCTAGACTGTTCTCAGTGGTGGCAGATGACAGAACAAGGAGCAATGGTCTCAAGTTGCAGCAAGGGAGGTTTAGGCTAGATATTAGGAAGTATTTTCTCACTAGGAGGGTGGTGAAGCATGGGAACAGGTTACTCAGAGGTTGTGGAATCTCCATCCTTAGAGGTTTTTAAGACTCAGCTAGACAAAGCCCAGGCTGGAATGATCTAGTTGGGGATGGTTCTGCTTTGAGCAGGGGGTTGGACTCAATGACCTCTTAAGGTCCCTCACAACCCTCATTTTCTATGATTCTGTGATTCTAAGAGAAACTGTAACCACTCTGGCTTTATTTCTTTCTGGGTTTTATTTGCAAGTTGATGGACAAATAAAGTCTTTAAATTATAGCCAGAGAAACTGACATTTTTCCTAAAAGGAGAATAACTTTTTGAATTCCACAAACAACTTTCTCTTGCCATGTTTCTGAAGCCTCTTCAGGGAGACTGTCCAAGCCCAAGCTAATGTGCTGTAGAAGAAAAGAGCCACATATGGCACAGCTACAGAGAATGTACACAATTTACACCCTCCTCCTCAGAATTTTGGCAAGTGTAGGTTTATTATATTTACGTTAGGACATGGTGCATTTTATAGGGTTGGTGTTTGTTTTTTAATTGCTTTCCTTAGAAGTGAGGAAAAAAGGTTTAGAGAACTGCTCTCAAGTTACAACACTAGGCATGATGCCAATCTTAAGAAGGATTAATGCTATTTTACGACTTCAGGCCATAATTTGGCTGTTTCCACTGCAAGTGTATGTTTCTTAAATAGAATATATTTTTAATACAGCAATCTTTTTTGTCTCCTCCAAGTAATCATGACTTCTATAGAAAGAGAGAGTGACAAAAGTTTGCAACTCAGCAGAAATAATTTCGAAAGTAAATATTATTTAGTCTGTGAAAAAAATGCTTATCATTTGATGGCTTAAAGACTTGTTAGAAGTGAATAGGCCTGATTCTTGTCTTGCACTGTTGTAATAGTCATGACATGTCCTTGATGAATAGAGGTGCACCAGTATATTGGTCACATGTCAGATTGGCACCAATAACAAGAAAATTAACATTATTTGAAATCGGCTTTTTTGGCCGATAATGTCTCCAATAATTGCCACATGCATGCGCACAACTGCAGTATATACGTGGCCAGGAGTGCAGCTTGACAGCTTGGAGAGCAGCGTCCTGCCAGTAAGTCTGTGGTGGGGGAAGGAAATCGAGGCCCCCACAGTGAGGGAGGGAGAGGGGCAGGGGTAGGCGCTGCCCAGCTGGGTCGGAGTGCAGGATGCAGCCACAGGTGACTCTTCAGGGGAGGTAGGAGGGGGGCGGCCCCCCCTCCTAGGGGAGGCATGGGGGACATGTGCCCCCCAGATTTGTACGCAGGACAGAGGCAGGCTGGGCACTGCGGGTTGGGGCTCTGTGCCCTGATGCCTTTGCCCTGGGAGCTGTTCAACACCATGTTGTGCCTCCTGCCACCAGGCAGGCAGAGGCATGTCGTGGCCACCATAAGGCTCCTGGGGCAAAGGCAGCAGGGGTGCAGAGTCCCAGTCCACAGAAGGCAGCCTGCCTCTGCCCAGCGCACAGGCCCCCCATGCCTCCCCTAAGAGTGTGTGCAGCGGTGGGGCATTGCACCCCCACCACACCCCTGTACGAGCCTCCCACGGCTCCATCCCATGACCTGCCCCAGCCCCAGGGTTTCATTCACCCGTGCCCCACTTCCTCCCTCACCATGGGGGCCTCGATCTGCCCCTTCCCCTCCACTGCACAGACTTACCTGTTGGGTACTGCTCTATACACTGCCAGGCTGTACTCCTGTAGAGTTACTGTATTTCCAGTTTCAAAAAAGAGGACACCTGTGTGTGTGTCGGGGGGGGGGGGGAATATGGTTGTTGGGCGCATGATTATGGGAGCGGGACAGTGATAGGTCTGTGCCCTGCCCCTCACTCCCAAGCCACAGTCCCCTGTCCCCCTGAGCCCTGCTGCTGCCCCTCTTTCCTGGCCCACAGTACCCTGCATCCTGCCAGTGCATGCAGGGGTCCTCCCTGCCGGGCTCCAGACTCCCCTGCAGGGACCCCACTTCCCAGGCTCCAAACTACCGCACACAGCCACAGCGCCCCACACCTTCACAAATTCCCCTGCACATACACACACACCACAACCACTCCCATCCATACAAAGTACCTGCATCATTTTGCATCATTTTGATTTTTTTTGCACATAATTTTGAATTTTTAGCTATGCTATTAAAATTGCAATAAATTGCAACAATTTTTTAATCACACAACTAATTGTGATAAAAAATTTTAATCATTTGACAGCCTCCACAAATTTGTCTAATCCCTTTTTGAACCCGGTTATGCTTCTGCCTCTAATTTCTGCCAAGATTTTTGGACAAGAGTCTGGTCCTGTGGAAGTCAGGAAATTTTTCCTGATTCGGTGGTTGAATCTCCGAATCTGAAACAAATCAGGGTACCAATTTAAAGGTCCAAATTGATTCCAAAGGTTCAGAGAGCTTTGATCATTTGGGCAGTCCCCGGTGGCTGCAGCAGGGAGCTGCCGCTGACTCTGAGCTAGTAAGTACTAGGGTCAGGGGGAGGGGAGACTCGGAGAGGGAGGGGACCATGGGGGGACCCCTGCAAGCCCCCCTCCAGCTCCCACCCGCTCCTCCAGTCTCCCCCCATGGCTGCCCACGCCTGCCCCAGCTCGGTACTTTAAAAAAAAGCCCCGGTGCTTAACGGTCACTGCCAGGCAGGGGGGCAATCCCTTCTGCCCCCCACTGCATGGGGGGCTCTGCCATGAGCCCCCTGGCCCCCCCATGGGTGCCCTGCCCTGACCAGCTCCGGCCCTTTAAGAAAAAAAAAGTAAAGCCCTGGGACTCACCACTCCTGCAGCGGCCTCAGGGCTTTGGGGGCTCGTGCAGAGCCCCCCATGTGGCATGGGGTGGGGTGGGCAGTGGGGATCACCCCCGCCAGCAGGAACAGTGCATCCGGGGGGTTTCTTGTTTGTTTGTTTGTTTGTTTGTTTGTTTGTTTCTAAAGGGCCGGAGCTGGCCTGGGCAGGGCACCCGTGGGGGGCTGGTGAAGTGAGGGAGGGGTTCAGGGGGCTCGTGCAGAGCCCCCTACACAGGGTGGGGTAGTGGGGGACAGCAGGGATCACCCTCTGCCCAGCAGTACCTGGCGAGTCGGGGCTTTTTCTTTCCCCCCAAGTGCCGGGAGGTGGGGCAGGTGGGGCAGCCATTGCTGGGCTGCGAGAGCGGGTGGGGGGTGGGCCTGGGTGATTCCAAGATTCGGAGAATCAAATTGGGATAGTCATTCAAATCACCAAATTGAATCACTGTCCCCCGAATTGGCCGAATCCAAATCCAAAGCAAATACTAGCCGCTTCGCACAGGCCTAGTAGACAATAGATCAGCAATAGGGGTAAGGTGACATGCAAAGAAATTAATGCCATTCCTTACTGGTACATTACTGTGGTTTAATTATTCATTCATACGATCACTTGACCTTTAAAACATTGTTCTTAACATATCTTGGTTTATCACACTGCAACATCAAAGAAGATGAGCCTACTCTTTTCTACAAATCTTCCTCACTGAGAATTGAACTGCAATTTAAGGTTAATTATAATATACAGTAACTAGAACAAAAATCACTTGTGTAATTTTTCAATTTATGATGAATCTTTCCCCACACCCACTTGCAGCCTTTTGTGCCCCAAATAACCTTTGAAGTGTTTTGCTTTTCTCCTGGTTCATTTGTGTAACTGGTTAAAACTAACAAGAGTTATTTTTTTCTCCCACAAAATTCCACCTTTGTTTGATTAGCTGTAACTCTGGGTTTAGGCAGTCTCTGCCCTTATCTGTGTTTTTTAATTGGAAATAAAATTTGTGATCCAGGCAACAGATATTAGAGAGCTGTAGAGTATTTTAATACATGCTACTTTTAGACCGAGAATTCTGTACCTGTATGCACGTGTCACTGAATTGCATAATACTGAGCTTGACATTAATCTGACTAAATAGAACCATATACATTTCCACATCCACCATCTGTTTGTAAGCTGTGATTCATTCTGGATTTTAATTTACCAAATTATATGGAAGGGAAGGAAGATTTACAGGATACGTTTACAGAGATCTTGCTTTATTCTTTTTACATAATACTGTATATAATACATGCACATGCATATATGTGCGTGTACTATATATAAATACATATTATATGTGTATTATGTGCATGAACACAGTTTTTTTTACAAATGATTTCAATTGTTTTTGAGTGCCAAACCTATTCAGGTGCTTTTGAAAATCCCTCTAGGTACATACCTGTGTCTTTAACTTTCAAATTCTTTTGATAATTTGGTTTAATGTCCTTTTATATCCCTAGGAAAAATAAATTTATTCTTCAATTAGTTATCCAAGAGCTTTGCAAAGAATACTTCATTATAAAGGGAAAAATAAGTATGGAAAAGTTGTCTTGGCTCAGTTGTCCACATGGCAGAAATAAATTTATGGTTGAATTACTAGAGTGATACCAGTTAATACTAGTGATATTAAGTCTGAGGAAGAATTACACAAGGCCAGTAATGCACAGGATGTTTGCCATATCACAGCAGAGAATGGAATGGAGATTTTATGGAGTTAATTAGCATTATACATTTTTACTCTTCTCTGCCAGTAAGTGAAGTGAAATGGAGACCTGTTTCAAGTATACAGTTGGCATGCTTGATGTAAATTGGCATTGCTCTTATTTACTTCTATAATGTTACATCACTTCTCACTTACTCGGTCACAGAGAAAATATGTTTGTGTTCCTTTTTCCAAAAAAAGTTACTTTCAGTTGAGCTACAAGCCTTGGGATGGGGCAACCAAACTTTAAACAATAGTGCAGAATGACTCGGATGTTTTCTTTCTGTTTGCTTGGCTGTTGGAGAGTACTTCTGACATAACACTTGCCTGCTCCAAGGGCCAGAGTGTAATAAAAGAGCACTTCCAGTACTGTGCCTTTTATTTAGTGGTTAATCCTTGAGCCAGAGTTTCATTGTGAGAAGTTTACGGTATAACATAGACTTCATTTCATGGGCCAGCTTGAAGAGGACAGCTAGAGAGGACTCTGGGCAATACTTGTCCCATCACCTGGTGGTCAGCACACTTTTCAGGGAAGCTGGAGGTGCAGGATACACCTTTCTAGGTGAAGAAGGCCTAGAGCAGTGATTCTTACCCAGGGTGCTATGTTGCTACTGTTAGGTGTGCAAACATAATTCACAAGGTAAACCCAGATATTTAAAATAGGAATCCATAATGTTAAAAACATTCTGTCCTGTTGTGGGCTGAGTTCTTTGTAGCAGAAAAAATGCTCTATTGCTTTTCCATAATCAAAAAATGCGGGAAAGCTAACAGCTGGCATTTGCCAAGAGGTGCTTTGAGTCTTAAAAGGTTGAGAACCACTGGTCTGGAGACTCGGGTCATCTTTACATGTGCCCCAGGGTGGAGGCGGAGGATGCTCTAATTAGAGTGGCTCCAAGAGCCACTCTAAAGTGTCAGCAGTGTCATGTGTATTCAGCACCCTGGCGCTTCAAAATGGCAGCAGGGGCACTTTAAAGCTCATTCAATGAGCTTTAGTTAAAGCACCCCAGTGCTGTTTTGAAGCTCTGGGACACTAAATACACATGATGCAGAGGCTGCTGGAGTCTGCTGGAGCTAATTAGCATGCTCCAGCAGACTCAATTCAACTAATTAACATGCATCTGAGTAGATGTCTCGCACATGTATAGGCGTCCAGAAGTGTCCGACAGCTGAAGCAAATGACCTAATCATTGGACTTTTGGACTCAGAGGTGGGGGAGCTCACTCTCTGTGTTACTTCCCACTGGTTCATCCCCAGGGCAGTTCTGTTTTACTGCAAGAGGAGATAATCACAGCATGAGATTTTAGGTGCCAAAACCTGCAGTTTATATGGCTGTGTATATGGCAGTTAGGCACATAAGGGGTGTATCTACATGTGCAATTAATGTGAAGCAATAACTTCTGGAGTTTATTGCTCCCTGCTATGTCATTTGAATATGTACCTGGAAGCACAGCACATTGAGCTGGGTCAGATCTGCCCCAGCTGGCAGAGGGTCCAGGAGGCCAGCCTGCCAGACTGGGGCTGCTCCCTCCCAGCTCAGCATGCTGCAAAGGGACTGGCTGAGGCACAAGGGTGCTCCAGTGTGGAGCTAGACAGCAGGCAGCCACCATACTGAAGCATCCTCATGCCCCAGCCAGCCACATCAGCGTTTACACATGTGGTGCTGCAGAGTAAAGAACTCCACACAAGTATAGTACTTGTGTTTACAAGTGCTACCGTACTGTGTAGTTAATTAGTTTACTCAAGCCTAATTGCCTTGCATGTGTATATGCCAAGATGTTTACTGCAGAGCTAATTTGTCAACTCACTAAACTTCTCATGTAGGTGCTCCCAAGCTGAAATAAAATTTAGCCCTTCATTTTTCTGTCTCAGTTTCCTTAGCTACAAAGCAGGAATAATGTTATTTATCGTCTGAAAAGTGCTATATAAGAGCTGGCAACTGTGGTTGTTTTAATCTTTTAAAAAATATTTTACAACCCGCTTTCCTTAATTTTGAGAATTTTTGTTTTTACTGACAGAATGTCTTTCTGAATCTTCTAATGGAGGTTGAAATTTCAGCATGAGAGGAAAAATACATTTAAAGGAGCTGATAATTCTGTCTCTCCCTGAAGAATCTGAACATGGACTCTGAAGGGGAACATATGGAATTCTGCCACTGTAAAACCTTTGTTTAGTGCAGGGAATGATAGGAAGGAAGAAACCAGTAGCTTTGTTAAATGAGATTGACTTATTGGATCGTCTGCCATAAATTTATTAGCAGATCACTGTTGTGGATCTTTTATGCTGTGGCAGGGTGTAAATGAGTAATTTAGCATGCAAGTCTTCTATATCACCATCATCATCATTGTTAATAATAATAATAATAATAATAAATACAATTTGGCACTTTCTATCTATAACAGGAACTGACCGGTTAGCCATAGCTTTCCATTGTGTACAAACTTATATGTGTATATATTGTGTACAAACTTACATGTGTTACTGAATTAATTTTGCATAGTCATGACTTTCCCTCTTGGTTCTCTAGCTATTAGCTTGTTTGGTACGTATGCACCAAAACCAATCAATTTCCTTTGTCTCATAATAACGACAAGTGGTTTCATTTCAGTTTACAATGCATTTCTAAGACTGCTACATACTTTAGTTAGTTTCCATAGCAAATTTCTTTTAGGTAAAATGACAAAGCAATCATTTTTCATTATCCCTCAACTACCCATGAGAGATTGGATTTCGGTCACAATTTATTACCCTATGGAATTGAATCCAATATTTAACATATTGTCAGCCATTCCGATATTAAAGTATTTTAATGGCTGTGAAATCTCATACAATGATAAAGTAATTTGAATCATGTCTTGGATGCATTTGAGGCAATTTGATGTGTGCAAAGCCTCGAGGTAAAAATTGGATAAACATGGGGAATGGTGATTGATTAGTGAAAAGTTGGAATGATGTCTGCCTTGATATACCCTTTCATGTTAAATTATTAATCTAATACATTCTTCCAAATTTTTAGAAGCCTTTAAGTTGGCATTAAATCAATGTTAAATCTTCAAACTCAAAATGGCCTCATAACTCAAACTGATAAATATCTTTTTAGCATGTTAGAGAAATAATGATTCAGCTTAATGTTTTAAAGTGGAAGAGATATTCTGTATTTACAATGTGTCTTGCTCAGAGTTCTGATAAAAGTACTGACACACAAACAAACCAGAGAGATTAAGATCAGGAGACAGGGATAAGTACTGGAAAGAAAAGACAACACTACATTATTTGGAAACTTGAGGCAATTCTGGTTGTCTTCATGCTAAACCTGTAGGTGGGTAAAAATGATCATCATGACTGAATCAAAGGAACTCTACTGAGCTCACATGTAAGCTGCCCAAGCAGGTCTAACAATTCCTATAGAACTTTTGGAATAGTTTTCTTCCTTTGTTCCTCCTCCTCCTTGTGAGTTTTCAATCTGCTTAGAGTATCGTTGCATTATATTGACTGTCTTGTTCTAATAAGCCTACTAGAGGTGCACCAATACATCAGTCCATATTGTATTGGCACCAATAAAAGGAAAATTTATACTATCGGCAATCGGCTTTTTTTGGCTGTCGCCGATGAATGCCACATGCATGCTGCACAGCCACAGCATGCACACAGCCAGTAGTGCAGCCCAGCAACTTGGAGAGCAGCATCTGGATGGTAAGTCTGTTCAGGGGAAGGAGCAATGGGGAGGGAATGGGTGTGGGGGCACAGATCGAGGTTCCCGCAGCGAGGGAGGGAGTGGAGCTGAGGCTGGGGCAGGGGTACGTGCTGCCCAGCTGGGGTGGGGCATAGGATGGAGCCATGGGTGGCTCGTCCTGGGGGCCGGGAGTGGGGGCAGCTCCCCACCACTACGCATACTCCTAGGGGATGCATGGGGGTCATGTGCCCCCGGATCTGTATGCAAAGCAAGGACAGGCTGCCCGCTGCATGCTCAGGGCCAGGGCTGTGCCAGGCTCTCCCCAGCAGGGGGGCTGGACTGGGGCTGTGCTCAGGGTGGGTGGGGTGGGGCAGGCAGTGGTGCTGGAAGGGGGATACAGGGTGGCTATGGCAAATTTTGGGGAGGGTTAACCCTGCCACGCATAGCCCCACCTCCCTGCACCACTTCCCCCCACTGAGCCAATCCTGAGCACAGTCCCAGTGCAGCCCATCTCTCCCCCTGCTGCAAAGAGCCCAACACAGCCCCAGCCTGCAGTGGGCAGCCCGACTTCACTCTATGCACAAATCCAGGGAGCACATGCCTCCCCCGGGGAGTGCACAGTAGCAGGAGCTTCCCTACCCCCCCCCACATCCCTTGGACAAGCCGCCCATGGCTCTGTCCCTCTCCCCTCCCTGCCTCATCTGGGCAGCTCCTGCCCCAGTCCCAGCCTCAGTCCTTCCCTCACTGTGGGGCCTCGATCTGCTTCCCCCATGCCCCTTCCCTCCCCGATGCTTCTTCTCCCAACAGACTTACCAGCTGGACACTGTTCTCCAAGCTGCCAGGCTGCATATCAACAGTTGGATCAGTATCGGCCAATATGGCTGGTCAGTAGTCGGTCTATGGCTGGTCAATAATCGGTCAACAGTATCCGCCCAAAAAATCTTTATTGGTGCATCCCTAAAATCTACCTTTTTTTTCCCCTTAAAAAAAGCCATGGACACCATACTTTGCTTTTATATGGGGTCAGCCTATAATCTGGTCTTCAGCAGTCCTGATTTCTGCATTTTTAGTACTTTTGTGCATGCAGTAAAATACCAAGTCAGAAAGGGTTTTTCAATATATATATTATTTTCATATTTTTATTGCATTTAACCTGTTGTGTTCTTTTCCTGGGTATTTGATTTTCCTGTGGGATTTTGTAATGCCAATAGCAGTTCAAGCTCTTTGTGTAGTTATTGACTTGTATTCAGGTTAAAAAAAAAAAGCGTTGTTTCCTAAAAATTGAACCTGTGTTTGTGCAGTTGACTTTTATATGCAGGGTCAATCTAGAATCTCATCAATATGGTATTTTATATTTAATCAGTCAATCCCTTGCTGAGAGGCATCTGTTCATTGCCTTTAGGAACCAGGTAGATTTCCATGCTCACTTCTCATGTAACTTGGCTACATCCCTCCTCCTGCCCCCACCCATTTTGTCTGAAGGTTCAGACATTGTCATAGTTAGAGTGGCTATAAGGCAAGGTATGCTAGTGTTCTTAGTGATACTGAGAAACCTCTTAAGTGTATGACTTGTGGGTCATAATCACATGCTCAGGGTTAAACGGATCAGTAGATCTGAGGTGAAGAAAGAATTTTTTCCAGGCCAAATTCATAGTTTCATAGTAGCTAGGGTCAGGAGGGACCTGAACAGATCATCTAGCCTGACCCCCTGCCACAGGCAGGAATGAATGCTGAGTTCACAAGACCCCAGACAGGTGATCATCCAACCTCCAGGAGGATTGGCAGAGACTGTTTTTGTTTTTTGCCTTTCGCCATTTTATGGATCCTGGTCCTCTTTTAAGGGATCACCTGATCATATTTTCTATACCGGTGCAGGAGCACAAGGCTTTGGTAGCTCTCCTTGATCTATCCTCCTCTATCCTGTAGCACATTGTTGCTTGTAAGCCTAAAAGCCCTCGGTTTGTTAACATGTTAGGCAGCACCTTGTGGTTCTTGGGAAGGATAAGGTCAACAGTGGGGGAACTGGTCCTTGACCTAATTGATCCCTTCTAGTCTGGTGTTCCTTTCTTTAAGGTACTGATCCCAGGAGGAGAAGAGATGGGCAAGTGGGGGAGAGGGGAGGCACTAAATAATGACAGAAACGACAAAAATAAATAATAATGACAAATAATGACAAAAATACATGAAACACATGCCCTCTAATACTTGAGACCCCCTGTGAATGTCCTCTTTGGATCAGGAAATGAAAATAAATGGAAGGTCCTTTAAAATATGAACTCTATAGATTGAGCAGAGCCAGGATCAAAGTGCAACATTTGCATCTTATACTTTATTTAAAAAATGTCCCTATATGGGTAAAAGTAACTCCTGTGAAAAGGCCAGCACAAAGCTTATATGCCACATAAACCCAGAGGATAGACCCATTCTTCCCTTCATTGAAAACCTGCCCTTATCCAGCAACTCCTTGTGTAGCAAAAGCAGGGCTTGGTTCTATCAAGACATAGGGCAAAATCAGCAAGTCTGGCTGACTCTACTGGTGTCTAATTTAACTCTAACTCTGGGTAACTCTACGGTGTGCTAATTTAATCACTACAAAGAAAAATCCAGCACACTTAATCAGGGAAAAATAAAACCCTGCTTCAGGCAGTAACTAAACTTGCTGAAGCTTCTAGGCCATGTTACAATATAGTATCTGGTAGTAACCAGGTATTAAAAGAAAGTGAAATGCAGTGTTTTGACAAGTGACCCATGGGAAAATGTAGGAAATACATTCTGAATGTACTAAGCACAAACTTAGTAAGACAATCTGATAAGTGGCAA
>NW_005842722.1:40813-94867 GCF_000455745.1 Alligator sinensis
TCTTCCCCTCCTGATTTACTGTCAGTGAAAGATTTAGATGCTGCAGCCATAGATCCTATATAAGAAAATTTATGGGGTGAAGCAAACCTGTTAAACATAAACGTGGAATTTTCCTTGAGTACTGCAAGGCTTATTTTTTTAGGTGACAATGGAATGAAGACTAGAAGGAGTAGCAGAATGTCCAAACACATTTTTATCCTCCAAAATAAAAATGCTTCCTACATCTGAAGGCAAGGTTGTTTGAGTAGATGTGATACCTTTTATTAGACCAACTGAGTAGTTGGAAAAAAGTTCTTAGCAACCTTTCGGGTGTGGTCACCGTTCTTCAGACATAGGGAGTGTCTGCTGATCTGAGACTCCAAGGAATGACAGAAGTTAAAAGTGTGGTAGGATGTCAGTGAGAATGTAAATAGGTAGAGATCAGAGAGACAAAAGGTAAAGCAGGGAAGGGAGGGGGAAGAAAGCAGGGGAAGAAAAGGCCAAAGGGAGACGGACAATACAGTGATAGAGAATACAAGGTAGAAAAGAGGCTGTCTGTGAAAAAGGAAATAGTTGGAGATCAGGAAAACAGGAATGAGAGAAGCTAAAAGTGTGACAGGATGTCAGTGAAAATATAAATAGGTAGAAATTAGAGAAACAAAAGGTAAAGCAGAGAAGGGAGCCTACAAACTTCACTTCATCAGCCTACTGGATACTAAAAAACGTGGACTCAATCTAGACATTGGATTTATGACACATTACAACCTGCCTGACACCTGATTCACCAGGTACCTGCCAGACCTGACCTAACCTATTACATTCTTCTTTTTCTCCCACCTTTTCTCCCCTCCCTTCCCCTATTTTTCTGCCCTTTTTCTTCCTGATTTCCTACCATTTCCTTTTTTTGATAGCCTCTTTTGTACCTTGTATTATTACCACTGTTATTTTTCCCTTTGGCTTTTTTTTCCCCCTCCTTTCTTCCCCTTCCCTTCCTTGCTTTACCTTTTGTCTTTCTGATCTCTACCCATTTATATTATCACTGACATCCTGCCACACTTCTAACTTCTGTCATTCCTTGAAGTCGCAGACCAGCAGAGACTCCCTATGCCTGAGGAAGGGTGACTGCATCCAAAAGCTTGCTACGTTTTTCCAGCTGCTCAGTTGGTCTAATAAAAGATATCCCATCTACTCAAAGAACCTTGCCTGCGTGTGTCCTTAAACCAACACGGCTACAGCCAAAACCCCATCCTACAGCTGAAATAATCCCGTAAGTGCCTCAGCACATCATTTTCACAAACCTGGCACAACTTGCTGGTGCTTTAGGTTACATTGTGGGTGCATCTACACAAAATGCTTAGTACAGTGTTGCCTAATTAGCTCTGCATTAAAGCATCACCATCTACATGAGCGGTGCTATTAAGCTGGAGTAAACTAATTAACTCTGCCATAGGATAGCACTGCGTGACACAAGTACTATTTTACAGCAAAGTTATTTACTCTGCTGCAACACGCGTGTAGACGGTGACTGGGGCTGCCTGGGGCATGAGGGTGCTGCAGTGCAGGAGCTGCCTGTCAGCTAGCCCTGCACTGCAGCAATATCCTAGCCAGCCCCTCTGAAGCACACTGGGCTAGGCAGGGGCAGCCCCAGGCTAGCAGGCTGACCCCCTGGGTCTCCTGCCAGCTGGGGCTGTATTGCCTGGGCTCAATGCGCTACAGTTCCAGGTGCACGTATAAACACTGCATCCAGGCGCTATAAACTTTGGTATGAACAGCACCAGAGTTTATTGCATCAAATTAATTTCACATGTAGATGTGCCCTTTAAGTCCAAAACTGAGGCAGAGTGTGAGAAGCTGCCATCAAACCGGGATAAGTATTGGACATTACAGCTGTTCACCTAGACCCCAAGCAGAAATAACTGAGGTTTGATACATCTCTATTTGTTTCCTTGGCTAGGGAAATTTAGATGCCAGATTCTCAGATGGTGTAAATCAGTGCGGCTTCACTGGGTGAAACCAGTGGACCTGAATGATGCTGCTGCTTTCCTGCAATCTCATCGGGTTTTCTCTTAACTCCACAAAGGCAAAATGTAGATGGTCTTGCTTTCCTTCAGCTTAATTGGAGTAAGCTAGAATGGAGATTGTATAATACTACACAGTTGGCAGTTTAATATTCCCTAAAACTGTAGGCTTCAAAGAACAGTTACCTCAGCAGTTCAGACTCCCTACCTGGACTTGTTTATTGCTTTGAACATGAAAATGCACTTTTATAATTCATACTCATCTATAAAGAAATTTAACTGTTATTCAGAATGCTCTGTTGGGAAGGCTTGATGGTTTTTAATTAATAATGCAACAACGCAGCAACAAAAAAGCAGGTAAAAATACAGCTTGAGGTATTGGCAAGGCCTCTGCTTGCCTTAAGACTTCATTTACGTCTCTGGAGATCCCAAGAGTGAACTAACTGGCGGGAATTTACCAGAGTGTTTTCCTGACCGTTCATACAGTGTCCTTATAAAATGCTGGACTATGCTTGCATCTGTTTATTAATTAAAAATGAGTGTAATTGTGTACTGCAAAAACCATATTAGCATGTTGATAGGTAAAGGTCCCATATATTGGATTCAGCGTTAAAAAACTTACTGTGGATTTGTGGAGAGAGGACACAAACAGAGAGCTCGGTAGCATTCTTGAGACCTAGAGGATTTAAAATTAAGAAGCATAAAAAAAAATTTTAAAAGTGAAAAAAGCTTTGAGCTTTTAAATGTTTGCCAAAGTGAATTAGGAATTTACTGAATATTGCATATCAGTAATATGTATTCTTGCAAATTCATGAGGCTTCTAGACAGTGAAATTCTGTGTGTTACAGAAGTGAAAATGAGGATTGACTCCACTGAAGATGGTGTAGACGTGGTATAAACTGAAACCAAAGTTAGGTCGACTGAGTGGTTTTTTTATGCAGGTAAAATTGCTAGGAACTGTTTGGAAATTTCATGCCCGCGGCTGGCTGTCAAACCCACACCTGTGTCCTGCTGGTGCAATGGAATAACGTTGACTGAGCCATGAGCTTGCTCTGTATTCCTGAGATGAACTGTACTTAGTATTATTTGTTACCATTTTGATTTCATGCTAAATGATTATTTCATACCCAATTTGTCCTGTTTTTGCAAGGTAATTGGCAGTCTAGAGGACTTACTTGGGGTACAAGATTTAATATTAGTTCCTGCTGTCATGCTGATAGTGAATTAGCTTTTCTGGGCTTCATCATATGTTCTCAGCAGGCACATATGTAATTAAAATGAGCACACATTGGGTTTCATATTAATAGTCAAGTCTGCTTATGGCAAAAGGTCCGTAGGTTTCTTTGGGATTGCATACTGGGGCAGTGTAATTATAGTATCAAGTATAATTTTTAGAGTATTTTCCCAGGTTTTTTTTTTTTTAATCCAAATGAAATGTTAACCCTCTGTAAACCATTTGACTTTCAGATTCACCCTTTAGTCTTGACTCTGTGTTTATAGGATTTCTGGCATAACAAAGAGCTGATTACAGTGGAACCATTAAGTGGCTCTTTTACTCTGTAAAAGTTCCTCTGTATAACATTAAGCATCTGGTTTCATAATATACTGAATCAGTGTATATGAACCAGTTACTTTAGATGAAACCATTTTTAGATTAACATTGTATTTACCTGCTCTGTGAAATGACGGTTGGAGACACTTTCTCTTGTATTTTTGTTGTGTCTCATGCACACTGTTCTTAGACACTTGTTTTTCTAGTTTCTTGGACTCAGTCCCATAAAGATATTTTAATTCCTTTAAGTTAATTTAATTTGCTAATATTTCATATTGAAACACCTCTCATCTATTTTGGAATTTTAATAACACGAAACAGTACAATTGTCTGATTGCAGGGTTTCCAACTCATTTGTTCAAATCAGGTTTACAGTAAAAACAGCTGAATTTTAAAACTTGGCACAGACAGGCTCTTTACTGAGGAGTAGCGAATTTGCCTGGGGAAAAATAAAATTAAGAAAGCTATATACTGTGGAAAACTCCTGAGCATGCTCAGTAGGTCCCAATCATTATAATTTTGAACTTAACTTAATTACAACCCAGTATTTTTTGCTATACCATTGTACTGTCTCCTTCTTTTGCTTCATCTTGGGGATTTTGATTGGGCTGAAGTTCTTGCTTTTTTGAAGGAAGTTTGCATGAAAGAAATTGTGTGTTACTGAAACACAAGCAACATACTCCCTAAAATAAGTTACTTTTTTATATTGACTCATCTCACTGTTGTGTGACTTGTCAATCTTAGCTGTCTCCTGAAGAAAGGAAGAGGTGTATTAAATACAGAAACATTTCAATATTTCACTTGTCAGCAACAGTGTGGAATTAAGTTAGAGATATTGTTTCCAATCTTAAAATAAATGTATCAGCAAAGGGATGATGTAAAACTTCAGTTCAGTTGCTTTTGCTTCAGTTGAGTTGCTTTGTTTTTTAGGCATCATCAGGAAACTGATTTTAACTGTATCCCTATGGAGCCAAAATCAATAGGAGCTATACATGAGCTAAATGAGCAGAATTTGGCTTGGACATGTGGATTCACATTTCATAGTGGTTTTCCAATGGTGTTTTTTCCTTACTTTAGTCAAATTACTCCTGACTTACAACAGAGATATAAATTAACAGAAAATCGGGCCTACCCTAGTCATGAACATATTCCTTATGTAGTACGATAGGGTTTCTGTTCAAGAAGTATCTCAGACCTCCTGTATAGTTACTTCCCCTTTGGTCAGAATTGTGGAGTACTTATTTTTTAAGCTTCTGTGGCTTAGGGGGAAAAAGAAAAAATATGACAGATCAGCCAGACTGAATACATGACATTTAGATGGAAATCTTTCCTACATTCTTGGCCATGTGAAAATGGTACACTTCCCTTTGGGCCAGGATCTCCTTGATCCCTGTCGCTACTACACAAAGAAGATGAGTTGACCATCATAGCTAAACTTTCTATTTCTTTGGTGATCAATTAATGAAACCATAAGCTTGTGGCTGTCCATAGTATCATCTCCCAAAGGACCTGGCTGTACTTATGTTCATGTGCAGCCGTATTCTCATGCTCCTGGGACCAAACAGCTCTTATTCCTCACAACTCTACTCTCTTGATATTATACCAACTTTAATCTGCAGTCACTCAGATTCTCTCAGTTGCCACTTACGCTTTGCCAATATTTCTTATTTTCTCTCATTTCTTTTTTAAATAAGCAAGTCATTTTACAGCCTATGAGTTATTGGTGGTATTTCACACCACCTCATCTCCTACATACATTTTGCTTAGCATGAGGCGCTGCCAGTCAATGATTTTTTTAGTCATGCCTGTCAATAAAGATCATTCAGCACGTAGAGTGTTTATTTGATATGATGGACTCCATCCTTTGAAGGGAGAAGAAGTGTTACTACAGCATTCAGAGTTTCTTTCAGATGTTTCTTCTCAGGTGGGGTTAGCAGGTGTAATGCATTCATGGGAACACAGCAAGGGCAGAAATAGACTGGCAGCTGCCATTGAGAAATTAGTATATGAGCCTCTATGAATTTTTGAGAATTATGTTGTTTAATTTACATAAGTAGCTACTGGAAGATATGCCCCAGTTCAAACGTGGGTGCTGCTTGGGACATCTTACTCATGCAGGATTCTCAGTTGTCCATAGCACCCTGCTGAATAGCTAATAAGTCCTGGCCCACATATACACACATATAACACAGAATAGATGTTGCCAAAATCTTCCTTCCCCATCTACCTTCCCTGCCCCTGCTGATGAGTGCAGGATTAGCTGCCCTGAATCCATAAAAGTAAAAGTGTCACATGAGCCTGGGCCTATGTCTTTATTTATTAAAATTGATGGAGATTTGACGAGGGGAGAAGACACTGTATAGCATGTGCTGCAGTCCATAATTGAAAGAGTTTTTTAGAGCTAACATGGATTTATTTTTAGAGATAGGAAAGGTCCTATTTTGCATTCTGAGCATTGTTTCTTCGTTTTTGTATTAAAAATAGAATCTGGGTAATTAATAAATGAAGTCAGCTTGTCACATGAATTTTGTCAAACTCAAAAAAATCTTGACCCTGTTGAAGTCTATGGGAGAACTCTTCTTCCTAGAATTAGGAATGTTTAGCCCCCAATTTATAAAGTATGAAATGATCATCATAATTGCCATTATATGCCTGTATTTTGCATACACTTGCACCCAAAATACTTGAAACAGTAGGTTGTGGCTTATACAATACAGAGAATGATACTTCACAGGATCTTTTTCAACAAAACTGAAAATAAATGTAGTGAAACACATGAATGATTTTTATTTTTTCTTTGCTGAACATTTTCTTGTATTGGTGATTGTTTCCCATTCCTGTGCTACTGTGAACTGTTCTCTGAGATACAGTTTTACAATATAATGGAGAAGCAGAGTAAAAATTCTCTGTTGCATCACTGTATAGTGTGCCTGTCACCTCTCTTCCTTCCCTGTGAACATAAGTGTGACTGTATTTGCTTATGGCAAAATGGTCCATTTACAGTTTTCAAGGAAACAATCAAACTGAGGTAAAATAAAGCATGTGCCAAAGTTAAGACTTATGATTTTCCTTGCATTTATAAAACTTGTTATGCTAGGAAGAAGGTGGGTAAATTGAATGTCATTGGTGAACCACTGAAATGAATAGAACTGCATCCATATATGCCTGCTAGAAAATGGGCCTTGATTTCTTTTAACTGATTTTTTTTTTCTCCAAGTTAGGTATAAAATGCACTGCTAAAGCATTACCTTTCTTCCAGTCCGTGTGTTTGTTAAGTAATGTATGAAGATCTGAAGTAAACTTGAAAATATAGAAACCTTCTTTTGTCTCGTGATCTTTTGAAATTGCCATGAATCCTCATCATGAGTAATGTATTATTGCACACACATGATTACTGGTAACTTGAACTTAATTTGTATAATTTGAGTTGACTGATTCTACAGGGAGCTTTTTGTTTGCTTTCAGTGGGGAGTGGAGAATAGTCAATTCACACAACACAACCTACTAGAAATTTTAGGACCATTTTATTAATGAATGGTTAGCTAATACAGAACAAGTCACAATGAAGCATGGAATTTAAGATATGATTTACAGTGCACCCTAATTGGATTAGAGGGATTGTATTAAAGATAGGTTGACTATGAAATGTTTAGAGGATTATTTAGCAATGCTTTTTCCCTTATGCCATCTTCACTAATCCTCTTGATCAGTAGCAGCTTTAGAAAAAATTTCCAGTCAGGAGGCAGGAGCAGAATCGCCATTTCTGTCTCTCACAAGAGTGTCTCAGTTTACAGTACAGGGGGTAGTGGGAATTCCCTACCCTCATACTTGCTGATGACTTGAAAAGTTTAAGTATATGTGGATTGCTTGCTATTGCCATTATTGGGTGATCAAATTGAGGCCTCTGCTTTATAAAGATAATTTATTTCCTGTAGATGTGCACAAATTCCACTTTGAACTTTCAAAAGAACACCCAACTTTACAGTGTTGAGACAACCAGTGATGGGTTAATGTCAACCAAATATATTTTCATCATGGAACTTGAGCTGAGGGGATACGACACAATCCAACTAAAGTAGCATAGCGCTATTTATTATTCATACACTATTGTAACTTAGCATACCATATGAGTAATCTTTTAAAACCTGCCAAAAGAACCAGTGTTAATTGCTTACACTAGAATGTATTTGCTGTTGGAAATGTCACACCATAATTATATTCTATTTCCCTGTCTGACAAGTAATATACTAAAAGAAAATTGGTCTTGGTTTTTTGGTTTGTTTTTTCCCCCAATGAATAAAATTAGTCGGCATACCCTTCAAGTAGCGTACAAGATGGCATGTTGTCTGAACAACAAGAACTAATCAATGATAAAGTACTTCATATGTTATTAATAAATGGATGGGAAAAGAGTACTAAATGTGGGTAACAAACAAAATAGACAGCATAAGGTTATGTACATTGTTAGGAATTTATATGACATGGAACAAGTTGATTTAACATACTATCCAATCCATACAGTAGGGGGCTAGAACTGAGCCCAGTTCCCCAAAGTTATATAGGAATCTAACTTCCATTGAAATAATAAATCCCATTTATGATTAAAATTAGGTGCCTAAGTACTTTCTGAGGATCTAATTTTAAGTCTTTACTTCCATAGGCAATGGGAATTTTGTCTGGGTAAGTGCTGCAAGATTGAGCAGAAAGAGTGGCAGTGAAAGTAATGTAATGGCCCTTCTTAGGACAGCTGAACTGAGTACGGGACAAAGTCAAAAGCAGAACTCTCACCCAATGGACTAGAAGTAGCACAACTAGTTGGTAGCTATAGGAGAGACTTCTCTCCCTATGTGGTGGCAAAAAGAACAGGTCAAAAATTCCTTCTGCCTTTGTGGGAATTAGAATCATCTCTAATAAGAAATCAAAGATATTGGAAACAAGGTATCTACAGAAATGTAATGGTTAAGCTTTAATCTTCTTTTGTAAGTAGTATATTTTTTCAGTTACTCAAGGACAAGGACTCCAATATTGGAGTCTAGCATATGCCAGCATCTTTTGGGATAAGAACAGATGTTCAAAAATACTTATTTAAATGTGTCTGTGTTTGAGAAGAAAAGAAATAGTACACTCTGCATGCAGCAAGCCAAAATGTATTTGTTTATTTAATTAAAAAAATCTTTCAAACCAGAGCCCATGGCGGTATGCATATTCAGAGGAATTTGATGTCTCAAGCATATCATTTCACTTCATTGTAAGAATTAAGGGTACAAGAAGAGCTACGCCAACTCTGCTTGTGTGCACACTAGTGCTCTCTCTCTCTCTCTCTCTCTCTCTTTCTCAGTTTTATCTTCATTGTAGCTTAGTGCTCTTTGTTTTTAAAAACTGTAATTGGCCCCACTCCTCCTTTTTTCCCAGCAGCACGCCTACTGCTCTACAGGATATAGAATAATGACAATCAGTCTCCTTAGACTTTATGGATTCCCAGCAGAAAGATTAACACTGAGTTGTAAGACCAAGTCCCCATATAAATATGGAGCTATTGATACCAGTGAAGCTCCACTCACCTGAAACAGCTTAGGGTCTGGCCTGTAGTGAATGACTATTCACTAACAGACATGAGGGAGAAAAAGTAAGACTTTAGAGGGACTTAAAAGCAAAAAGACTGGTAAAAAAGGGGTGGGAGGACATTGATTGCACAGGTAAGAAAATACTTAATTTTGTCTACATATATATATTTTTTTTTTAACTGAAGAACCTTAGTAGAACACATTTTTCCTGGGAGGTGATATAAAAGAGACAGTATTTTAACAAGGTAATTGCTTGTTTTTCCACTCCTTGTTGGTTATGCATGCTGTGAGCATGACAGTAAGAGATGGAGTGAAAGTTATGGATGTATCCAGCACTAAACACACTGAGACAGAACAAAACAAGACTTGGAATCAATAAAGATTATTTTCAGACACTAATTTGAGGCTTAAGGCTTGATAAATCTCTGTTTGTAAGATGTCTGGAGTTCGTTATATTGACATTGTTGCCTTCCCATTTAATGTATTGGTTCTGATGCTATATAGCAACTAGTTAGCTTCCAATAGTTTCATTTACTTGAAGGATTAAACTTGCGTATGCATTTAAGATGTAGGAGAGAAGAGAACATCTGAAACAGAATCGCTATACTTCCACAAATGCTTCTATCACCACATAAGACATCAAAGCAATTCTAGAAGTTAGAAAAATGGAATGCATTTATTCAAGATAGAACTGAGCTGTTTCTGAAAGTCTTATTTGGTTGTACCTTGAGAAGTCCACATTGGTATCAAAGCTATATGGGCATGTCTCAGGCAGGGCACATCATACCTCAGGGAGGCAGAGAGAGACCATACCAGTGCTTCTTGAGACAGAGTCTACATCCCTGACATGCTAAGTAGAATCATAGAAAATTAGGGTTGGAAGGGACCTCAGGAGGTCATCTACTCCAACCCCCTGCCCAAGGCAGGACCATCCCCAACTAGATCATCCCAGCCAAAGCTTTGTCTAGCTGGGTCTTAAAAACCTCCAAGGATGGAGATTCCACAACCTTTCTGGTTAACTTGTTCCAGTGTTTTACTATCCTCCCAGTGAGAAAATTCTGCTTAATATCCAACCTAAACTTCCCTTGCTGCAACTTGAGTCCATTGCTCCTTGTTCTCTCATCTGCCACCATTGAGAACAGTCTAGCTTCATCCTCTTTCAAATCCCCCTTCAGCTAGTTGAAGGCTGCTATTAAATCCCCTCTCAGTCTTCTCATCTGTAGACTAAATAAGCCCAGTTCCCTCAGCCTCTCCTCATAAATCAGGTGCCCTAGCCCCCTAACCATTTTTGTCCCCCTCCATTGAACCCTCTCCAATTTGTCCACATCTTTTCTGTAGTGGGGGACCCAAAACTGAACACAATACTCCAGATGTGGCCTCACCAGTGCTGAATAGAGGGGAATAATCACTTCCCTTGACCTACTGGCAACACAACTACCAATGCAGCCCAGGATGCCATTAGCTTTCTTGGCAGCAAGGGCACATTGCTGACTCATATTCATCTTATTGTCCACTGTAACCCCCAGGTCATTTTCTGGATTGCTGCTGCCCAGCCAGTCAGCCCCCAGCCTGTACCGATGCATGGGATTGTGCTGTCCTAAATGCAGGACTTTGCACTTGTCCTTGCTGAAGCTCATGAGATTTCTTTGGCCCAGTCCTCCAACTTATCTATGTCACTCTGAATCCTAGCTTCCACTGTATCTACTACTCTCCCCAGCTTGGTGTCATCCGCAAACTTGCTGAGGGTGCACTCTATGCCATCTTCCAGGTCATTGATGAAGACATTGAACAAAACTGGCCCCAGGACCGACCCCTGGGGCCCTCCACTTTATACCAGCTGCCAACTAGATATCAAGCCATTGATTATTACCCTCTGAGCCTGATGCTCAGGCCAGTTTTCTATCCACCTGACGGTCAGGTCATCCAGCCCATACTTCCTTAGCTTGCCTGCGAGAGTGTTGTGGAAGACTATCAAAAGCAGTGGCGATGTGTAAGAGGTGTGCAGGGGTGCACATGCACCCACTGCGAGCCCTGGGTGCACCCTGTGACGGCCAGCGTTCCCTGCTTAGGCAACAGGTAGAAGGGGCATGCCCAAGTCTCTAGTGCTCCAGATAGCAGTTCCTTTATCATTTTGCATCATCTCCCAGGTGCCTGCTCAAACAAGACTTCATTAACAGAGTCTAGGGCCCTAGAGCCTGAACACGTATCTCAAATTTCTCAGATATAAGTGGAGTTTATACAGCATTTTAATTTCCATCAGTAACTTTATTTTCAAGGTATTTACCTCTTCTTCTGAAAACTCTTGTATTAGTTGTGAATGTCAGTAGAGGCACCTTTTGCAACAGTGACAGGTAGCAAAGGCATCTTACCTATTACCAGATTTCAGCCCAAACCATGGTAGCTGACTTTTCTCACTTTCTTTCTTCCTTTCCCTAGTGGTTAATGACATAATGAGCTTTCTTTTGAGTGATCCCCTGACCCAGGGATTAGGAACCTTTTGTCATCAGGGGCTGGAGCTTTCAACCCAATCCCCTGCTGCAGGACTGCAAATCCTTACCTCCCAGGGAGCTCTAGCCGCCTATTTACCCTTGCTGTAGATGCCCAGCCTCTCAGCAGTGAGGGAAAGCACAGGCATGAGAGAGCAGCAGGGAGGGCTGCAAAGAGGAAGGGCAGCTTGGCACAGCTGTGCGCGGAGCATTCTTCTGTGCCACTCCAGACCTTTTTGGGCCAGATCCAGGCCATGGGCTGTAGATTGCCAACCTTTACCCTAGCCATATTGATGTCAGTTGCTGAAGTTTGGTATGTTTGGTAGGGGTGTGCGAAGCAGGCTGCACTGGTACCTTGAAGTATGTAGAAAAAAATTTAAATCTGTGTCTGTGTCCGAATTGCTGAATTGATTCAGAGGGTGCCAGTTCGATTCGGAGAGGTTAAAGGGTCCTCTGATTCAATTCAGATTCAGAGATTCGGCCACTGAATCGGGCCGAATCACCACTGAATAGAATCAGGGACCAAAACTTCATGCAGCCCTAATGGTTGGGACTAACTAAAAATAGACAAAGTGCTATGCAGATGCGACTCAGCTGGTATTGTAGTCAGTGGGCATTGACTGATCAGCACATTCCAGGATCAGGCTGTAAGAGGAAAACATTTTTTCCTCTACGTTGAGTTAAATTGTGGGCATGTCTATGCTGCACAATTACAACA
Organism: Alligator sinensis; assembly: GCF_000455745.1. Classification (NCBI taxonomy): domain Eukaryota; kingdom Metazoa; phylum Chordata; order Crocodylia; family Alligatoridae; genus Alligator; species Alligator sinensis. The sequence goes on from NW_005842722.1 coordinate 53,131, forward strand.
CTAGCTGCTAGGCCCCATCCAAAGTAGTGTAACTCCTTTGGTATGGGGCTGGGCAGGTACCAACTGAAAAGCTTATTTGCACACAGCACCACAATAAGGCAGCTCTGCTCTTTGCAATTTGGGAGCTAGTGCTCATGGAGCAAGCAGCGTGTCATATCTCCATAACTGAATGGAATAGGAATATCCTTAACTGCATACTTGAGTTGCTACCTTGAGGCCATGTTTGGAAGTTCAGCTAACGAGGTAAACTGCTCTACCATCTCTCTGTCTACATTTTTGGAATTAACAAAATTACAGATGTCCACTTAAGAGCAAGGTAAGAGAAGAGAAGTTTGGGGTCACAAGGCTGTGTGTACAGTAGTTTAATGTGGTGGTATGAAATTTGAACGGAAAGGGTGTTACCTCCCAAATATTCAGTGTTAGAACACAGGACTAAGATAGGAGTTTAATTAAACAGTATTTGTCCGCAAGGATTACCCTCCAGCACTTTGTATCCGTTGCTTGATCTGCTTTATATAATCTCTCTGGAGTCCAGTAATATGACTGGATAGTGTTAAAATAAATGGCTAATCATTTTAAAATCATTTGGTATTCATTGTAGTAATGTTGATTACAATGCACTAATTGGCTGTTAATTGGTACAATAGGTATTATTAATAGGGAGTTCATTCCAATTCAGCATGAATTAATGTAGTGTTACTTTCAACTGTTACTCATTTATTCATGAGTCAGTATAAAGGGGTGGAGGGGAATGCTTGAATAACACGCTCCAGCAAAACAAGCAAATAATTGAGATTCGTCTCCTAGGAATGGTACAATTTTCATAATTAGAATTGTCAGAAAAGCAAGTTCATTATTAAGATTATTGGCCTGGTTAGATATTTATCATAGTAAATTAGATTTAGTATCTGTGTCTATCTGTATGTGCAGCATACCACTGTCCTGATAATTAGGCAGTGATTTGTAAAACACGAAAATGTTTTCAATAATTACTTGAGATAGACTATAAGACTCCAAATAAGAAGGTTGTTTTGTTTTGTTTTGGGGTTTTTTGGTTTGGTTTGGGTTTTTTTTTAACAAAACTCTACAACCTACTCCCTTGCCAAATGCTACATGGTCTCATGCACATTGTAATTAAACTGTAAATAGAAGCACATCAGCATAATCTGCATATATATATGGGCAGTCATAATATAGGATCATAGTTTCCTGGAAGGGACCTTATTAGGTCATCTAGTCCAGTGTGCTCCCCCACCTCTGCTCAAGGCAGGATAATCCCCAGTTAAACCATCCCAGCCAAGTGTCTGTCCGACCTGTTCTTGAAAATTTCCAGGGATGCAGATTCCACAACTTGCCTGGGTAGCCCCTTCCAGTGCTTGACCACCATCATGGTCAAAGTCCTTCCTAATCTCCAACCTAAATTTCTTCTTTTGCAGCTGACGTCCAATGTTCTTACTCCTGTCTCCTGTGGCCACAGAGAATAGTCTATCTCCATCCTCTCTATAATCTGAGTATTTGAAGACTGTTGTCAGATCCCTCACTCAGTCTTCTCTTCTCCAAACTAAATAACCCTAGCCTTTCCTCCCAAGTCATGCTTCCCAGGCCTTTAACCATGTTTATATATATAGTCATAGTGGGAGGTGGCCATATTTAAAGACATTTCACAGGGCCAAGCGAAACTGGACTATTTCCACAATTTTCTCTTTTTAGTTCCAAAATGGAAAGTTGATTTTTTTTTTTCTGGAGATAAATCCTGTTCCTTTTTGGGGATCTTATGTTTTCCCCCTTTTCCCTTTTACTGATAGGACTGAAATCCTCTGAAATCTGGTTTACAGTGGAACTGCTGCCAAATCCATAATTACGACAGCTTTATCTGGGGGCATTTTAATGTACTGGGAATTCAAGATTGCCTTTTAATTCATAAATTTACAGTAATAGGAACTTTTAAGTAATGTCATAAAGTAGATTTTCCAGCCGGAAGGCAGTGACTCTCACACCCGTGCTGCTGTAATTTTATCCCATCACCTGCTAAAGTGATTAAAGGAGACTCAAAAATTGCCAACATCAGCAGCACCTTTGTTCCATGTCAGGGCTTCTGCTCAGCATGGAGGAATGTTCCCAAGATCTGTCTCTTTAATGTTAAATTGACTAGTCATTGAGTGTCTTATAAATTATATCCTACTGCTCCCTACCTACCTGGCATTGATTTTTGCTTATGGGTTACCTGATCATATGAAGTTGCAGAAAATCATAAATTGCTTTTTTGTAATTCATGGAAAGGACTGAGAATAAAGCATATTAGAGCAAAGGTATTTAGGTTTACTGCAAAAATAGAATATCCACTTCTGGATAACAGTAGAATTTCTGAAATTTTTTTCCCAAGCTGCTCATGACTAACACAAAGATGAAAAGTAGAGGTGGCAACTGTTTTAAGGCAGAATCTGCTGAGAGTAATCAGTGAAATTGCCCTTGCAAAAAAAACTCAACAAAAAACGTAAGCGTCCCTCTCAAATCCACTTGCCTGTTAGAAACCTGCACAGCTCTCAGGGGTTTTCTGGCCTTGCTGATTTCTCAGAATGAAACCAGGCACAATAAAAAAAACAACACATGCCAGCATTTATATTTGGGAACCAGACTTGTCATCCAGGGGATCCAGTTTGACCCCTAGCTGAGCCGTTATGTTGAGGGATTGATTCTAAGTTCTGAGTGCCCTCAAGACTTGTCTTCTCAAGAGTTATTTAGCAGGACTAAGACGAGCACCAGAATGAGCACGATATTATCGGAAGCCACTGGCAGAGGATGTTGGCATCTAATAACAGTGTTAAAGCAGTACATGGCACCAGAATTCCCCTGTCCCCTGGGAGTCGTGCAGACAGCTAACGTGGCTCCAGAGTAAGTGGTCTTGGCTGGGCTACAACGATTCCATGGATCCCAGTCCTCATGAGTCTTGTCAGGTTTTGATGTGTGCGTGTGCGTGTGCATATGCGCGTGTGCAGTCTTACTTAGAACATCAGTGAAACATCCTTAAAATGTTGTGCTCACGGTGTAGGTTTTTTTAGGTCAAGGTTCACTAATCGATTCCAATGGATACTTCAGCCTGCTTGTAGCTGTCAGTTCCTGGCAGCTGGGCAAAGTCCTGTTCCCTAAAGTGCTCTCCCCGTTTTTCCACTTTCACAGTGACTGGAGGTTGGGTGAGCCAGATCTCAGGTGCAGCCTCTCAGCTCTTCTTCTGAGCTAGTGCTGCCATCAGGGAGCAAGTTGAGCCAAATCAAGCCAGAAATTAAATGAAGGATGTGTTTTTTTCCCCTCCTCCTTCCACTTATTCAGTGTCATATTTAGTTCAGCTCCATAAGCAGTGTGCATGCAGCCTATTCCAAATGGGGCCACCTTGGCTCTCTTGCCCTGGACAGGAAAGAAGCCAGGCAGGTTCAGTGGGATCAGAGAAAATGGATGCTTGGAAGAAGTGATCAGCACTGCCATGGACACTAAGTCACCAAATGGAACCATTTCTGATGTCTGGTGCCAAGTCCTCAGCTGAACTCTCAAATTAAACAACTGAAGCATTACTTCAATATAGGCAAAAAATGAACTTTTGTACATATGAAACAATAAATGCTTCTGTAGGGCAACAACTCTTATTAAGGCCCAGGGTCACGCAGTATGTTTCATGCCATTGGGATCAGATTAAACATCAGCTGAATGTATTGCTCTATTTCCTATCTACCAAGGTAGGTCTCCCAACAACAATTGTTTTCAAACAAATACGGCTTTGAATATGGGAGCTTTCTCTAGCAAGTCCACTGCTGCAGTATAAGTTACACTCATGCCACAATACCTTCAAGGAATACATTACTTTTGTTTCTGTTATCACCCAAGTCTAGTCCTCAGGAGTGCCAATGATTTCAGGGAGATCTATTACATGGCTGTGTAGCTATTGGTACACAAATATATCACATTCTACATGCTGGTCATACTATGCTTTTACCAACCATTTTTTACCATTTTTGTCATATTTTGTGCCAAAGTATATATAGAAGGTATAATGTCCATTGTATTTAATATTCCATATTTAAAGAATCATCCTGCCTTCCATGCTAGAGGCATAATGCTTTGAAAATCCCACTGGAAAGGATCCTTCAGAACGATGGCTGTAGGGGTATGTCCCCACAAGTGGGAACATGCATTTCCCGGGGGACAAACATTTGCAGCACATATATGCACTGCTATTTGTGCCCAGGCAAGCCCCTGCATACGTCTCTGGCATGTGGCAAATTCCCCCAGGGAAATAGCCCCAGCAGCCTTAACTAGGGGCCTCCTAGCACTGCAGTGGTTGCAATCCAGGTGTTCAGAGCCTGGCCAGCAGCCAGAGTATGGCTCTGGCCAGCCAGGCTCCCTTTCTGGCAACTCATGCTGCTGCCATGTGTGCTTTTTTTGGTGGCAAGTTTTTTTTTTAACAATGGGATCAAAAAAAACCAAACCCTACCTCACTGTAAAATAGTAGCATAGTGAATGCATGCATGCGCGCACTCATGGGGATGCACCGCAGAAGGTCATCCAAGCTGGCCCACCCTGGAGGAAAGCAGATTATCCAAAGCAGAAATGAAAATTATTATCCCAAGGCTTGGAATTGTTTTGTTAGGGAGATTTTCTCAGGATTTGCACTATAAGTAACTGATTTTTCCTCCAGCTATGGTTAACACAGTCTGTACTTTAGGAATTATCTTGGCTGTGGAAGTTGTCCTAATTGGAGAACAGTACAGGAGAGACAGGGCATTTCTCTGCAGTTAGTAACTGATAAATCTGGTTGTGTTGCCAAGGTGCAAGCAGCCTGAAGTACTCACAGTAATAGATCTCGAGAGCTTATTCCTGAAAAAGGAAATGTTCAGATAAGCACTGATAACTTTTCATACCAGAAAAACCTCATAATTCTGTCACCTGTCACCAGAACACTCCAACACACTTCTCATGGAGGGCTATTTCTCTGCCAGCAGTATTTACCTTCATCCATTTGTTTGCTTGACCTGTTCAAACAGTCCATTTTTTGAGGAAGAAATACACTTAAAACAACACCACTCATCTCCCTTGGAAAAAAAATATTTTTGTTCTACTCCACCTAAACATCTACAGGCAAATTCCAGCTTTGGAAAATTTCAGCCCTCTGGATGAATCTACTGTAAGCAGTTGGAAATGTGGGAGTTATTGGAAAGCTAATTCTACAACCATTGTTTACACTGAATAGCGTTGAAGGAGTCCCATTGTAGTCAATAGGAATATTCCCATGAGATTCAGTAACGGTTGCAGATTTCTCTCCCTTTCGTATAGTTATAGCCAGCAGTCCAGCTATAATAGCTGGATTTCTAATTTCATTTACTGGTGTAATAACTGTAAATAGCCTGCAGATCTACACAGCAGTAATTCTTAACTTCCTCTATCAATTGATCTGTGGTATCAATATACACAGTCTGTCTGAGTACAGAATTAGGAAGCAGTGGCAGCAAATATATTTACACGGACACACTGTACTGAATTCGTATAAAATGCCAATGCAAGTGTATAAATTGAGTGTTTGATTGGTTCCCCAAAATAGTCTGGATTATAAAAGAACAACAGATTGTTCTCCATCATTACCGAAGACTGAATTATCATTAATTAGGACTTGAGGTAAAAGATTAGAAGAAAAGGATGAGTTATAATGTGCTGCACACAAGAAATTATAGCCCTGTTCTTTTGGCACATGTTAGAGCTGCTGTAGTTAATAGTCAAACTTTCTATTAGAAGTACTCATTTTTCTGGGGTTTATAAAGGCCATTTGAAATTTCAGTAGGGCTGAGGTTTTGTGTGAAGCTTGCAAAACCTTGTATTCTCCTAAAAGTAAGTGTTGTAGATGGAGCCTGTGGTCTGAAATAAATCATGAAATTCAATAAGGACAAGTACAAAGTACTGCCCTGAAAATGGAAAAATTAAGTGCACAAATAAAAAGTGGGGAATGACTGACTGGCTAGCCAGCAGTACTGTGGAAAAAGACCTGGGGGTTTATAGTGAATCACAAAATGAATATGATTCAACAGTGCACTACTGTTGCAAAAAGTCAGTGGTATGTGGGGATATATTAGCAAGAGTGTCACAGGCATGTCATGAGAAATGATTCTACCACTGTTAAACAATGGTGAAGCCTAATCTACAGTACTGTGTCTTGTTTTGGGCACCACCATTTGAGAAAGATGTGGATCATTTGGAAGGAGTCCAGAGAGCAATAGAAATTATTAGACATCTAGAAACCATGGCACTTGAGGAAAGATTGGAAATGGGACCATTTAGCTTGGAAAAGAGAAGACTGAAGATAAGTCTTCAAATACATACAGGGTTGTTAAAGAAAGGATAGTGATACACTATGTTCTGTGTTCACAGGGGACAGGATAAGAAAAAATGGTCTTAAATTGCAGCAAGGGAAATTTAGGTTGGATATTTGAAAGAAATGTCTAACTGTGAGGCTGGTTAGGTACTGAAACAGATTAATTAAAGAAGAGGTCAAATCTCTATGACTGGATGTTTTTAAGAGCAAGTTAGGCAAATGTTTGGCTGAGATAATTTATATAGGGCATGATTCTGCCTTGAGTGGGGGGGACTTGAACTTGGTGCCAACCAGGAGTTAGTCACATTAATCTGAAATCAAGTAGAAGAGAGGGTAGATCTGTACCTTACAGACTAACAAGCTTTTGTGGGCTGAGATAAGTTTGTGCTATGTCCATCTACTTTGGTTAGTCTATAAGGTGCAAATCTACCCTGTCTTGTACTTGATTTTAGGCTAACAGGCCTAACAACATCTTACAGTTAGCAACTTCATTGTAAAAAGTCATGTTGTGTTAGGGACTTGGTTTAAGTTCAAAGTATAGCTTTTAGTTTTAAATATCAAATTGCTAAGGAAATGTATTTTGCTACAGCAGCTAGTGCGGAGAGTGAGAATGGTTTTTAATAAGGGTGATTGGCAATAACACTTCTGGTAAAATCTTTGCCCTGCTGAATCCATGTGGAAATGCCCCTGGAGAGAAAGGCCAGTAGCAACTTTGTGCTCAGCATGGTGTGAAAGACTTCAAAAGCAAGAGCCACTGCTTTGAGCGTCGAAAGGATTAGGGCCTTGACTGAGTTAGTGCTCTCTCCTCGCTTTCCAGGAGTGCTGCAGTTTCATGGACAAGACTGCGCCCAGAATCTCTGAGACTGGAGCGTTGCCCCCGCTGCACATCTTGTTGCTCTTAATGTTTCTGACCCATCCCCGGTAACATTTACACTGCAGGATCCACTGTTACTGCATATAGTAGTAGTAGGCACCTGCCTGTCTCGTGATACAATAGAATTGCACCGAGTGAGATGCATGTGACACTGTGCGATAGAGGAAATGGCAGGAACCTCTGGAGTGCATGCACTGCACAGACAGTATGGACATAAACCAGGATAAGACAGTAGAAGACTAACACAAAGCTTGTTTTGCTCCAAGTCCTTTCTTCTAGCTGTGGGTCAGTAGATCATTAACTGAGAGGCTGTTTGAAGCAGCCAGTTGTGACACAAAAGAAGATGGAAAATCTTTTGTGTCAGCCCTGCCCAGTGTACTCAGACATGAAAAGGGAGAAAATGGCAAGCAGAGAAATGAAAAGTGCTGATGGCTTGTAGGGATAGTAGGAAACGGAAGCACAGTAAATGGTGTGAAGTTACTGCATCCCAGGTAAAGGAGGCCATTGAACTGCAAGATCAATAATAGAGTTGAGAAAAAGAGGAAGATATGGATGGTCAGGACAGACAGGAAAGCTGATGCTGACAACTGCTTTTAGTTCGACTGAAGCATGGAGGCCAGGAGCCTTGATATCCTCTGTAGTGTCTAAGAGATGTGCCATACAATATGCAGTTATAGAATCATAGTGTTGAAGGAACTAAAAAATGCGAGTGCCACTTTAAAATCCTATCAGATTTTTATTGCTGCTGTATGGTACGCAGGTAACTGAAAAGCAGCCAATGTCTCTCTTGCATCCTAACGTGCAAAAGGGGACACACTTCTACGTGATAGGCAAAGTGATTCAGACAGAGACGGCATGTTATGCAAATTAACGTGATGAAGGGTTTTATGTAAATACAGCAGCAATGAGGTAACGGGCCCATTTTAATACTGGTATCATTTATGCAGTGTTGCCACTTAACACCTAATCTGCAAGTCCTACTGACTGTATCTTTAGAGTTTTATAAACAGACAAAAATATTCAGTTGCATGTTTCCTGCCAATTTTATCTTATTTGCAAACCAAACCAGTTTTGTATCAGTGGGCAGACTGCTAAATAGAAGGTGCTAATCAACCACCGGCTAAAAATAGACAGATAATAGAATACAACAGAAGTAGCTGGTATTTTGACATATGGAAAAAAAAATAACATACTTAGTCTTATGATATTTAAGGCAATCAACAGAAGGATTAGAATAAAGGAGGCAGAATTGTCTGCAGGTGGAAAATGGGACTATGAAATTTTGTACCTAAAGGTTAGGAGAAAAGAACAGAAGGGGCGGGGGGAGGAATAAAAAAAATACAAAAAATGACATAGAGTGAAAATAAGACACGAGAAGAATTCATTGGGAGAAACCAGAAAAGAGGGATGTAAATTCAGATTAATAGACTGGGGGATTTTGTATTTGATAAGTGCCAGAGAGCAAAGTGGGTTTTTAAAGGGGGGGAGGGGTGCTTGCTTGCTTGTTTTTAAGTCTCTAACATAGTTAATAAGCAAACTTGGGGAGTGGGGAGGAGGGGGAGAGGAAACCAAAGTTTCTGCTGTCTCTCTCCTATTCAGTACTTCAGTTAGTCTTTTAGGTTTGTCTTCCTCTATTATCATCAGACCGAAGTGAAGCTTTTGTGTTGATGATGTTCTTTTTAAATTAAGGTTGACACCTGTGCTCAGGATTTTGGTGCTGACCTCCTTTAATGGGTGCACTTTTAGACCTACATATAATTGCACCCACATTTTTGCGCCTGCAGGAATTGTGAACACTAATAGTACCAGGTGCACAGCTTCTCAGGAAGCCACTGAGGTTAGCCTGAAAACATGACCCTGTTGTGAAAGTGAAAGAAGAGCCTGGGGACGTGGTGTAATTAGGCCAAAACATCATCCCCTTGTCTGGAAACATTTTGTGGCAATCAGTGATGCAGGGCAGGTTATCTTTCCATCTTTTATCAATTCCCAATTATTTGGGTGTCAGCCATAGTGGTGACCGGGACCCCCATCACATCTCCTTCACATGAGGGCTAAGAGGTACTACTTTCTGTTGTAGAGGGGCTAAAGTGGTGCTGACAGAGGGGGGATGTCTCCAGCTGTGTCAGATGGTAAGAGTTGCAACACTCCCTTTTCCTCCAGGTTGCTTCCCTGAAGTCCATCTCCGGTACTGGTTTGAGGGAAAATCTGATTGCCTTATGTTATTGGCTCTGGACACCTGCTTCTAATTTGCAACCATTTGTATATACCCCCTTTACCTGCCTCCCTGGGCCCTGAAATTCTGCGGGACAGGCCAGAAACAACTCTCCTACCCAGTTAGGTGGTAAGGGAAAAATTCCTTCCTAACTCCACATAAAAGACCATGACTATCACTATTCATATCATAAAATCCATTTCTACTCTAATCCTGCAGGTGTGGTGATGGCAGTAGTTGGTCTTCAGAGAGGGAGAGAAAGGACAACCAGAGCACAATTAGTTATGAATACCTCCCCACCCCTAGTGCCAAGAGTTGTGTTGGCTGCCCTGCGCCACTTCATTCAGCTCCTGGCTGGGGATGCCCTTTCACTCATTCCCATAACCAGAAGCAGTTAGAGGGTAGATCTTAAAATGAGCCATAACCCATGTTCCTTTTGGTAGTAACAAAAAGTCCCTGCCCGGCAGCTATTCCAGTCTGGATTGCATAGGGTTTGTGTGCATGCTCTGAACATCAAGCATTTTAAAGTCTTTGGAGGAAAGATTCTGAGTAAATACAAAGTCTCTGTACTGTATTAGCATTATCGCACTTGATTGCATGCACTACTTTTAGCTGCTCTACTGGTATGTGGTCATTTCAAGAGTTTTAAAAGCTTTGTTCTAATGGGCAGTGTGCATTGGACCTTTCCCTCTGCTCAAATGCATTACCCATAATTAAATATACCTTTTCAGTCAAAATCAAAACTTTTAGACTTTTGAAGATAGCTGAATGGATTTGTCCCTTGGAGGAAATCATTCAAAATGGCATTTAGGGACCTAGGAAGGCTGGACATTTTTGTTTGTGGGGTCACAGCACTTCGAAGTAATGATAGTGTTTTGTCATAAAAGGCGAACTGTGTCAGACAAAAGGGGAAAGTTTGCATATGTACATTTTTTATTGAAGCCTCCAAGTCTTCAAGTCCTGAATACTCTTGCCAGAATTCTACTAGTAGTTCATAGAGCTTTCATGGAGAAAACAGGGGTGACAAGACTACACATTCTAGTGTAAAAAGGAGAGGGAAGGAAAAAAAATGTGAAATTAAGAAATTTGTCAAGATCCTTTGCATTAAAAAGAAGTCAAGGTCAATGCAAGTGCCCCTCCACACTTGTTTTTAATTTTTGCAGATCACCCTTTCAACTTTGTAAGTAAACCTGCCATTAGAGAAGACAGCATCACTCTGCACATGCCACAGCTATTTGAGATTTCAGATATTTTAGGAACATAATTAAGGCAAAACCTCATCTAGTACAGACTTGCAGGAGCTCCACTGACATCCATGGAACAATGCTGATTTACACAAAATAAGGCTCTGACCCATTAGTTTAGGAGATAATCTTAAATTATTAGCATCTGTGCTCAACTTTGATTTCTAGGATCAGAGAATAAATAGTATTTCAAATATAACCAATACCCCTAGAGCTTTTCCCTCTTACCGCTGTGGGATTTTTTTTCCCCAAGTGCCCAACAAAAGAGAAGCGATATCCCAGCTGAGATGAATTCATGCCGCTTGGCTGAAGTTAGCAGAGCTTCATTTAGTGCAATTAAGGGTCAGAAACTTTGAGTTTTTCTCCATGGTATTCTTCCTCCTGGTCTGGGTTGAGGCACCTCAGCAGGGCAGTATGGGGGGAGCTTGTGCTGCTGCTTACGCTCTGTCGTTGGGTAGCTAAAGAGTAGCGTTCAGTCTCTGAGACGCTCAGTCTGGCACCTCTTATGAGTTCTCAGTTCCCATTACAAATGTTTAAAAGAGGTTTAAAAAAAAAAAAAAAAGAGCTTACATTTAATACAAGCTGCTCTTCATATCCCCACTCTGCAGATATACTCAGAGATGTCCTTACTATGTTTTGTTTTCAAACAGGAAAAGTCAACAACAATGTACAATGGGATGAGGACTCCATAGAATACATGCCAGCCAACCCAGTCAGGATCGCATTTGTCTTGGTTGTTCATGGCAGAGCTTCCCGGCAGCTCCAACGCATGTTTAAGGCTATTTACCATAAAGACCATTTTTATTACATTCATGTTGACAAGGTAATATATCACTGGTTATAAATTGCCTGTCTCTCCATCTGTCAATCTACCCATCCTCGTCACCTTCTCCATTATCTCTCTTTATCTCTGCTGCATGCTGTAGTTTGTGCCGCGTTTTGTTTTTTTGACCTGTGATGTTTTGAGCCTGACTATTTTGTTATCATCCCTTCTGTGACTGCCTTCATTTTTTGTTGTGTGTCTGTGGTGTCGGTCCATGTGTGTCTGTGTCTCTGTTTTGTAGCAGTAACTGATAAGTCGTGATAGGCTCTGATGTACATGTAAGGTGGCATCAGCGATCCTCAGACAGTATCACTGTGAGCTAGTAGATAAAGCACTGAAGTGGGAGATTTGGTTAAAGTTACTTTACCTCCCTGTATCTCACTTCCCCATCTGTTAAATGGAGGTAAGGAAATTAGGAAAGCCCTCTGATGAATAGCACTAGACAAGAGCTAGGTGGCATTAGTAAAACTTATAATAAAAAGAGTAAAGAAAAAAGGACTCTTGACACTCTCAACATAGCTTGCAGTGAATGAAGAGACAAGCTCATTAACAAGGCTTGAGAGAAAGGTGCTAACAACTGCTTCATTTAGTCGGGAATGCATTTGCTAGATCAGTTACTAAATCCCAGATCCCATTCAGAGTTACTTATGTATTTAAAATAGTTTTACTTATCCTTACACTGACTTCAGTCTGCCTTCAGTTGGTTGGAATAGAGTTGATGTTCAGGAAGTTGAGCTGCTTAGTGAACATAAGGGAGGGACAGTTTGTCTTATAGACTGTTGAATGTGTTACTTTCTTCTCCTGTAAAGCGATCCAATTACTTATACCGACAAGTGCTCCAGTTTGCTAGCCAGTACCCAAATGTGAGAGTCACCTCTTGGCGAATGGCAACTATCTGGGGAGGAGCAAGTCTTCTGTCCACCTACCTACAGAGTATGAGGGATTTAATGGAGATGAATGACTGGCCGTGGGATTTCTTCATTAACCTTAGTGCTGCCGACTACCCAATCAGGTATGTATATTTTTCCATTGCAGAGGAAATGGTTTTAAATGATACATAGGCCAAAGTTCCTATAACTGTGATGGCGTAGCAGAGTAATGTTGAACTGGGGAAACCAGTTTCTTCCATTCCACAGCAAGAAGCTTTTTCTAGTGAGTTGTTTGCACTGTAGTAACTCCCCGTTTTGTAAGGAAAATATCCAGAATTGTCCTAAGGAGGCAAAAGCAGGTGCATCCACAGTCTCTGCACACTGAGGGCTTCCTGCAACTAGGTAGATCAGATATGCTGCCTCTTTATACCTCTCCTGAAGAATCTGGGGCAACTGTGTTGAATTGTATCATTTCCAGGACAATGTCTGGAATGGTCCCAAAGTGGGATGAATAAAGTAGTAGTGAGTATTACAGCCCAGCAGGCAAACCTCAGGCTTGACAGAACTCTGATGAACAGTTTGCTACAGCTTGACTTCAAGTTTGGAGAAATATTGAAGATACAAATATAGATTCCATGAAAGAAATGTTCTCAGACTTCTTTTTTGGTGCTTTTTTCTGTGGAGAATAATGATAGCAGAAGTGACAAATAAGTTGCTAGGAGTCAATTATATCTTCAGCACCAGCCACTGCCTAAATAACTTTATTCAGATGGCATCAGGCATAGAACTTCACGCATCACCACATGACAGGGCTTGTGATTTTAAGTGAAACTATATTGTCTCTGGATTTACATAACTTATGCCCTACAGCTGCATTCAGAGCGGTTTACTACATTGTGCAAAAGCAGATATGCCGTAGAAAACCCAAATGTCCTTAAATGGTTATTTTTAGCCTGAAAAATTGTCAAGAGGAGGAAGAGAGGATATTCTTCTTTCAACTTTTACTCCATTTAGTGTTGAGAGGAAATAAGAAAGGGGATGTGGCTTTCTTGGGAAATGCTTCGGATAAATAATTATGACATGATGTGCTCTAAATGATAATGGAACAATTGGAATTGGATTGGAGATACTGTCACAGCCGTTCATCACCCGCATTTATATCACACTTTCCAGATTATAGGCCTGAAGTTTTTAGTCAGTCAAAAACTCTCACATATGTCAATAGAAGCTTTAATCTGGGGGAAAAAACCCTGAAATTTGACTTCAGGATGTGGCCCTATAGGCATCTCTTGCCTCTGAAATACAGGCATGTTAGGAGACATGAGTACCAACTAGAAAGATTACTGGAAAGTATATAAACTTTGGAGATGACATCATGGTCTGAATGCAGGAAGTTGAATTAGGGACTCCTGGTTTTAATGGTGAATCAGATTCAGCCTCAGCCTTTGGTCTTAGGGAAGTCTCTTAAGTTTCCTCTCTCCATCCTCAGCTGTAAAGTGGAGATAATCATTTATTCTCTTCCCTTATTTGCTTGCATGTAAGAATTTATTGTTAATTCTTATTTTAAAAAACCACTGTTAAGGCAAAGAATACCATGCTGGTGCTAAGAGTTATTTAATGAAAGACATGATATACCAAAGGGGAGGATCAATGGTGAGAATTTGGGGCCAAAGATGCTAAAGCATGCAGGAACCTGCAAAGAAATGGGTGAAGAGAATTTGAATACTGAAGACAGAGTATAACTAACCGGATCTTTTGAGCAAAACCAGGACTGGAACCAAGGACTGTAAAATTTTTCAAGTGCCCTTAATGCCATTTTAAATCACAAGACCAGATTTGATGACAATTTATAAGCATGACCATCTTTTTTTCCCCATTATACACCAAGGAGACTGGGGTCAACTCTGTATTTATAGATGTGTAATAGTGCAACATATTGCACTTTTTTCAGTAGCAAGAGCCCTAAGTAGCTGCCATTTGACTGAAGAAATTACAACCTTTTTTTCTTCATAGTAGTCACAATTCTCTGAAATCACACTCCTCCTTTGCTGTACGTTTCAAAACCACAAGCTGACACTGTTGTAGGACACTGGTGTAAAGTTCATACTTCCACTGCCTTGCAACATAATCTCCTCTCAGAAGTGTATGCACAAATTTCTCTCATCTAAGTGGCTTCACTTCAAAAAAACCCCAAAAATCAAAAAACCCCACAACACTTTAATGCTGTTACTTCCATGACAGTGAGATATAGGTACAATTAAAAATATTTAAATACATAATGTTACTATTATCAGTCTCATAAAATGATATCCCATAAAAATATATATGTAAGTCAAATTCATTTTCACAGCAGCATTGCTATAAATTAATGTGCTTTGTGATGTTTAGGATGACATTCCCTTTCTGTGGATAACAGAAAGCTGAGTGTTACATCAGGAAATAGCAAGAATGGGGACTCATTTTCCCCCTCTTATGTTTTTCTGTGATTTGCCAGATAATGTGCAAAAAGCAGTTTACACTTCTTATGCTGCTTAGACTTTAGCATAGGGTTTTCGTTAGGTTTCCCTGCATAAGAACATATGAATGTTGTGGATTAATAGTTTTTATCTAGAGTAGCTCCACATTAAGCTTTCACTTACCATCTGCCATCCCATCTGTGACACTGAAACCTCTACTTCTCTTCTGGTAGATACAGGCTAAGACAACCTTGTGAGACAGAAAAACACGCTCCATGGAGCAGGGTCAGCACTTTTCTACACTTTCCTATGTGCTGAAGCTCAAATCTATCTACAGAGTATTCTGGTATGTTCACAGGTTATATTTTGGTTGTGAATCATCTAGAAAGGGGTAACAAAAATGATGTAGTAGTCTTGGAGGTTGTGGTAGCAGTGATTGTCCAGGAAATGTGCAAGAGACCAGGATTTTTTTTTTTTATTGTTTCTTTTTGTGAAATCTTTTATTAGACCAACTGTATAATTGGGAGAGCTTCTGGACAAGCTTTTGGGGATCAAGTGCCCATTCTTAGGAATTGTCCTTCTACTTGACCTGAGGAAGGGGACTTGATAACTAAAGGCTTGTCAAACAGCTTTCCCAGCTATACAGATATCCAGTATAGGATATCACAAAAATCCTCACCAAAAGCAACTGAGAAGCTTAAGAAGATGGCATATCAATGTAGAATGTAATGGGGATGTTCAAGGAATATTATGGAGGTACATAAAATAGTGCCTGAGGTAGAGAAGGTGAGTCAAATGCTCCTATTAACCTTTTCTCAGACTGCGATGCTTATGTTGTACTTGTACAAGTAGGTACAGTGCCTAGCATGATGGAGTCCATGATGTGTTCCTCAATGCTGCTGCATACAAATAAACAATAATAAGTACAGCTCGGCGCGAGGAGCAGTCAATCAAACTGAAAAGCAGCATGCATTCCTTAATTACTAGGTAATGTGCTCTTTGGGGCCTGTGAGGAATTAAAATGGTAGGCTGTCCAGCCCTTGTCTGATGTCCAATAGCACATCTGGAATCCTAGTTAACGTCCCTAGGACAAGTTTCAGGGATTACCTAACCTTAGCTTATTCCTGGAAGTGGTCATTTCAGGTAAGGGTGCACAGCGAGGGGAATCTGTTACTTCCTTTCATCCTGATAGTGATTTTGTGTGAGTAGAGAGGATGTGAGTCCTTACGGTATCAAGATGGCTCCTTTCACAAGCACTGCATTCGCTAAAAAGAAAAATAAGTCAACATCCTTATTCCAGTATCTACTGCTAGCATCTTAACATGACTCTTTTGACAGAACCCCATGGGAAAACTCTTGATGCCTTTAACCTCTTATTTTACATGGATACTTATTTCCATTATTTATTGTCTCTGACAGTGTCAGGCAGTCAACCTTATGTTTAGGGACTGAAATTTCACTCCCAACAAGATGAACTACAGTTGAGTACCTAATGGTGTTGAATGTTTAATGTACATTGCAGGAGTCCTTGGATAATGTGACAGGTGAAGTGTTATAACCAGTTAAGTTAAGAAGTTTAGTGAGATTCTTTAACAGTGAATGCCATGTCTGTGCTTATCTGGGCACAATGCTAGTGTAAAGCATAAAAGTCATGCAACAGATAAATATTAATAATTCACAGTAAAATATAGTCTTAACCACCAAAGGAATTAGCTAAATCTAATTGCTTGATCTTGGTCATGAAGAAAGGTCAACCAATTATTCCTAGAAGGTTTTAGAGTGGTTAGAAGATAGAGTTGCTTACTGTCAGTTGTCTGGAGTGCCGGTTTCGCTATTTTAGATTGTGAGCAGTCAAGGCCCAAAAAAAAATCTTAAAAAAAAATTAGGTATGTATGCTGCTGGTTGCATTTGGAGCTAATAGGCTCTGTTAAAAATAAAGAAACTAAGCATCAATCTGTTCTTGTTCAGTGTAAGAATGTGTTGCTGTACGTTAAACATGAAGATCAGATCTCCATTTCTGTAAGTAATTAGGAATATAGATAGATTCTGCTCCGGGACTTGGTTCAGTCTGGTGCAGTAATTTCTGGAGGGGGCGGGAGGGTGGAACCTTGCTCTGAATATTTGACAATGGATGGTCTGCTTCATGCGCTCTTCCATGTACGGCTCTCATTTCCATGTACAGTTCTGCTCACATTAGTGTCAGTGGGTGAGGCCTGGCATTATCAACAATTCTGTTGAATAGGGAAGTCTGAGAAGGTTGTTTTAATTACGGAGTATATTGGTATATAGCAAATTTCATCCAAGGGTCAAAAAGCACTTTGCTAGCATTAATGAATCCTCACAACATGCCTTAAACCAAGGCCCCTGCTACACATTATGTATTCTATGCAATTAATTGGTTAATTGCACAATAAATTTAGACCAGTCACACATGCAAAGTAATTATTACAGAATTAGCTGGTAAATTGTGCAATACATTTGGACCAGTTACACATGTAAAGTAATTATGACACCATAAATATGACTATCTAGTTATAAAAAGAGCCAACCAGATAGAAGGTTAGTGCTTGAAAATATGTAACAACTCTCTAGCTGGTTTCTATCCAGCTTTAATTTGCATGTGTGTCAGGCATGATAAATCTGCTTCACAAATCTGTAAACAAGCCCAGGAATTAAATGCTTCTCCCATGTACAAGTAAACAGTCATCACATGTTCAAGTTCCCAGTCCCTTGCTCGCTCTACTATACTAGACTCCCAGGTGATTGTTAACAGTTTTAATTACCCACAATAAGCAGAAAGTGTTTTAAACTAACTTCAGATCTTGCTGTGGTGGAGTAGCATAACAGTATTTCTGAGAAGGCTGTATTCACTCACCTGCCTCCAGGAAGTCTTTCACATCTAATCATTTATATGACTATGCTTTATGTGCTTGGTGTACCAAGCCCCAGGAATGACTTTGTAGTACTCCCCTGGGGGATCAGAAAATGAAACTTAAAACAAAATGGCTTTGAGGAAAAGTCATTATTTAGAATCCTTCTCATCTGTGAACAACAAGATGAAGCAGCATGTTGGGAACTCTATACAAAACATACTGACCTATAAATAAGGCCCCTGGCAACTGAGCAGAAATGTGTTTGTCAGGGTCAGAGATCAAGGTGGAAGGGAAGGGAGAGGCCTTCGGTTTTCAGTTTTGTTTTTGGCAGATGGAAATAATTATAACCTGAAGAAGGTCAGGATGAAATTTAGCCATTAGGGAAGCAGTGCATCATCCTTTTGAGTTATATTTCAGGTACCAGAACAGTCAAAATGAATAATAGTTTCTTAATTTCTGCCATTGGGCCATATTCATGCCTTGCTGCACAGCAATGACCCTCCTCTCTCGTAAACTACATCTAAAATGATTTTTGCTCAGTGTATCGGGCCAGCCACAATATGCTTAGATTTCACCTGGGCCTTTTACAAACTGATAGGACCTTTCCAAATGAGTGAAAGTGAGTTGTAGGTTTTATGCAAGCAAATTAAATCAATAAATAAACAAACCAGACTCCAAGCTATACATCTTGCTTTCCTGAAGGCTCTTAGGTCTTCAGGATGTTCTGAATGCATCACTCACTGAAAGCACAAAAAATAACAGGTCCTAGTTAAAAAGGAAATTAAAAAACAAATTAGGCCTATCATAAGAGTGTGACTCCTTTTAATGTTTGAGGCCCCATTCTTGGTTTGGTCTAGAAACAAGAAATTCTGAGACCAGTAGTTGCTTCTTATTGCTGATGAGTCATAGTCTTCACAGCAAGGAAAGTTGGGAAACTGGCTATAAATGACATTTCATGTGATGTGGAGAGAGACTTGAAAGGAATAGGACCAGTTTTGGGGTTTCTCCATTCTAAGGTCCATAGGGAATCTTGAAAGAGACTGATGAGCAGTCTGGAAAACCAGCCAAAGAGCTGGATGAAGTACCACAAAGAAGGTGAAGTATGTGGCTGGAAAGGCAGAATATCACCGGGAATAGAACATAGGATCACAGGAAGTAGTCATGCAGAGTAATGAGGTAGAGATGACTAGAGATCAGTGTGTAAGCTTCCCCAGTGCCATTATACACCCATAGTGTATATTATATACCCTTAGTGAAAGATCGTTCAGAACTATTGCCTGCAAAGTGTTTGGAGTTTTGCTGTGCACTTTCATTACCCTGGTAAGGGATGGAGGAGAACATTAGACATTTTTTATTAAGAAATCTAAACTACTTGACTGAAGAGAAAAAATAATGAAAATAATGAAATAAGCATGCTCTTGGAGGCCATTATTCCTTCAGTCAATAGATGTGAAGCTCTCGTTCCAGTCCAGGCTCCTCTTATCTGTAAGAGTCTGCTTAGAACCTCCACCGAAGACCTGCAGTCTCCCACTATGCTCCATTATCTTTACCCAAGCAGTTATACTGGGGATCAGGATTCAAATAACCACATATTTGCCAGTCACAGCTGTGCCCTTTGTGAATGGCCTAAAGTTGCTCACGGTGTTGAATGATGAATACTAAGGAATACATGTATTATGTTTTAGCGGTCTGTAATCACTCAGGGATTGCAGAAGCTTTACATATCTGTAGTATTGAAGATCAACTTAATGGTGTAACTGAGGCATGGGTGCCATTGGATATTTATTTCAGTACCATTCGGAAGCATTTACATCTCTTGCTTTTGAATTTCTGGCTCACAGCATTAGGGAAAGGGTTGTCAATGGTAAGGGTACTAGCCTGGGACTCAAATGACTGAGTTCAGCTCTCCACTCTACCACCAGCTTCCTGAGTGACCTGATGGGGCATCAGCAATCAATTTAGCATGGGGGAAAGGAGGTGAGACTGTACTGCCCATCAGCTGTCCCTGTGCCTTCTCTTATTACTGGATAAGAATGTACACACAAGCAGTTGATGCAGAGCAGTTGATGCAGAGCAGTTGACAAGCAGTAAAACCCAGTCCCTTTTTCTTGATCCTGTGGTAAATCAACTGTATGTCTGTTCTCTTCATTTCTGTATGCCTCGGTTTCTCATCTGTAAAATGTAAAGCTACCCTACCACGCAGGGGACTTGCAAGGCGTTTTGTTACTATGGCAAGGGGTGGCGAGCCATATAACTATTTTTGATATACAATTAAATGTAATGTTCCCTTGACTACAAGAGGAATAATCTCTTTGGACAATACGTAGCTTTCCTCCTCACCTTCTGTTACTTTCAGCTATTTTTCCCTTCTCTTTTCTTATCATGACTTAGCTCTTTCTGTTGCTGTTGTTTCTGGTACACCCAACTCCATGCTAATACTTAAACCACTGCTAGAAACAAGGCCTAATATAAATGTATATTAATATACCAGAGCTGCATTTGGCCTCCTGACTTGAACATTGCCATCAAATGGGATGTTTCTCTGAGAATCACACCCTGCCACTGGATCAAGGGATCAAATGCAAGGCAATGATTTGGTTTCTTCAGAGCTGACTTCAGAACATCCTCCTTAAATGACTAAGTAATCTCATTGAATCTGGATGGGAGTGCAGAGCTGGTAGTCAGTCCATTCCAGTACAACATCTGTTCAGATGCCAGTGTCTCAGGTTTTTTTAATCTCAGTATTGTAGCTGATATTGTCTGCAGTTTGTTTGCTCACACGGTCTTTATCAGGCAAGCCAGACGTCAGTCCATTTCTAATGCTTCACAGGAAAGCTTTTTTTTATGTCCAAAAAGAACTATATCTCTGTATTTTTTTCTGAAATCTGCATTCTCTTATAATTTCAAATATGCTTCTTTCTTAAACCTCTGTGCAGCCTGCTTCCCTCTCCCCTTTCTGCCCTCCCCTTCCCTTCAACAACCAGGCACATTAGTTGTTGGGTTTTTTTAAGATTTTCTACTGGGCCCATATCTCCTAATCTTCTGAGGCAAACAAAGAAGTATTTGACAGCTTGAAATTCTTATTTTCCCACATGCTATTCATAAGGGGTTGGGGAGAGCATTAAAATGATTGTGACTTTACCAGTTTGTGTTTGCATTGGGTGTTGAAATAATAATTCTCCAACTTCATAAATTTTCAAAGGTGAAAGGTACATCCCTTCGAGATACAGCCAAGGTTTGATTTCCTTCTCTTTTTCTCTGTCTACACTCCTTGCTGTAAAGCAGAGCATGGCAACCTATGGTCTGTGGGCTGCATCCCACCCACAGAGCCATTGAATCTGGCCCAGGGAGCAGGGGCTTTAGCAGCCAGGGTCTTTGGCCACCATGTGCCACACTGAATGACAGTGGGGTGCTTCACAGCAGTGGAGAGAAGCAGCTGTGGTTGGCTCCTAGTGCCAGCCCTCCTTTGGCTGGAAAACATTGCAAACACCTGCTCTAAGACATTCTTTTATCTTCCAAAGATCCTGGCATCCACATCTCCTTCTGACTTTGGCTAGGGACAGACATTCAAAAAGCACAAGCCTGAATTGATTCACTCTTTGCAGGTGCAACTTAAACTGAGCAACTTCAACTGATTAATAACTGGACAGACATTCTTTGTTAAACCAGAAGATGCAGCCATGTGTCTGTAGTGACTCAAGCCAGAAGCCAGGGGAGCCAGCTAGAGAACGCCTGTCAGCCATTGCCAAAGGGGATGAAAGAGAGACATCCTCCAAGGCCCTCACTCCTCCCTGCTGGAGCAGAGGGGACATAGCCAGGCACCAGCCTGAGCTAGCACAACACACGGGATGCCAGCCACCAGCCGGGGGTGGGGAGATAGGAAGGAAGAAGGCAGCTGCTGCCAGACTGAGGCATGGGGATGGGGAAAAAGTCCTTTCTCTGAAGCAAGCATGTATTGAACACAGCAGTTTTCAAAGCATACAATAGGGAACTACCAAAAACCTTCACCTAACCTAAGATGCAGCCCAGTAAAACACAGCATACATAACTTAGTCTAACTTAAAATGTAAACCAAGAAGATAAGATTTAATTTTACTAATCGTGAGGACAGTGTCTCCTTACACCCAGGCATTCAGAAAGGCTTTGTTTAGGTGTATAGCTCTCTGAATGCGTTGGTGAAGCTGTCTGCAACTTCCCTTAACTACATCTCCAGCATGTGTGATGGTTGTCAGGTCTTTGCCAACACTTCCGTCTTCTTAGTCTGGTCCTGCAGGTCTTAGCTGTGGGCTCACAAGGGCAGGGCTTGGATCTGCACACAGGGAACTAGCTTGCCTCTTCCCCCACATCCTCTCCCCCTTTCGTCCCCCATCCAGGAATTAATCCCCTCCCAAGCTGCAGAGACTGCAGCCAAACCCCCGCGGGTTCCAGGGGTGAGATGGGACAGAGGGAGGAATTAATTTCATCCCTGCCTGGCTGCAGACAAGCCATAGAGGTGTGGCTGGGACTGGCAAACAGCAGCTGCAGTTCTCTGGGCTTGCCAGTGGAGTGGGGGGAGAGGTGACAGAGGGAGAAATTTGCTTCAGGCCATGGGGTGTAGCAAGGCGCTGGCCTGCCTACTCCTGCTCCAGCTAGAAAGCAGAGGGGAGGGGCGAGCCCAGCTCACTGGAGCAGAGCTCTGCCCAGCCCAGAGAGCATGCCAGGATGCTGAGAGAGTCTTATTTAAACCAGCAAGGGGTCTGGGACAGACATTGCATAAACCGATTTGAGCCAAATCAGTTAAGTCTGATACAACATTCAACCAGGTTTAAATCAAACCAGTTTCGGCCATTTTCAAACTAGTTTATGTGTCCTGAATGTCTTTTGTGTTACAGGTTTAAACCAGTTTATGTGTAGTGTCTGTCACTAGTTTTTGTGGGTGTTTGGCCCCTCTGGGAAACTAAACCTCAGCACCAGAAGTTCGATGAACCCCAAGTCAGATGCCATTTGGAAATTTGGGTCTCTTTTATGACACATACAGATAAAAGATTAATTGATAAAGCACACTGTGAAAATAGTAGCACTATGCAAAGCACTCGCGTCCTTTTGCAGTACATCCTCTTATTGACTGCAGTGCTAAACATTCAGCCCCTCATCTTCTTCCTCTGTAAATTCCTATGTCTGAGCCAATGTCTGAGACCACTCATAGGGCACATTTGGCAAATGAAGGCCCCAGATGCCAAGCTTTACAGTTTATTGGGCACTGCAGTATCTAAGTGCTAGGCTGGCATCCTGTGACTGTCTGGTTTCTCTTCCCTCTTCAAGCTTGGCTCTCTTCCTGATTATTGGGAGGGATTCTCCACTGAAGTGCCAAAGGGTTGTTACCTGGATACTATTTGTCTTTTGGATGTCATTTATTTTTTGACTTATTAAAGACTGAGGAAAAATTCAGTCTTATTAAAGAGTAATATTATATTATATATATAATGATATACAATATATACTTATATAGATTATATTATTATATATATAAAATAAATATGATTATATTATATATAATATGATTTTATATATATATATTAACACTTTTAGGCATTAGTAGTATTTTGGACCACTTGATAAAAGACTGTCCTATTTTATACAGTAATCCATGCCTCCAGACTAAGAGGAGTTTGGGTTATATAAGGGATAAGTTTATATGGGGAATACTGTAAGTTCACATATTTCCTTCATGCCTTTAGGGGGTGTTTATTAACCCCACACTTCACTTACAACTCATTGTCATAGGGAAATAACCCACAAATGAGGCTTTCTTAGTGGTGATTATGTGTCCCCAAACTGGGCGCATCTACATGCACATTAATGCGCCGTTGCTACTGTGCATTAAGTTTAGTACCTATAATATGAGGTACTACATAAATGCGTAGTAGCCAGCACTAATGTGCAGTTGTAACAGAGCACAGTGTTTTTGTGATGCTTAATGCACAGTAGACTAATTCTACTGTGCATTAGCACAGGTTTTGCTATGACGTGCTAATGCTCAGTACAATTAGTCTACTGCACATTAAGCGTCTCGTGTAGGCGAGCCCACTTAGTGTGGAATAGCTGTTGCTTTTCAAATTCCCAAGCCAGCATATTTTGCAATTGCTTCCCAGTATATATCCTTAGTATTAAAATCAGATTCTCCTCTCCTTTGCCTGCAGGTGACTTAAAGAGATTTCTTGGGGTGCGACTGGGAATGGGACTTAAGTGTCACTGTTTGCACTCATTTATTGTGCAGGGAGATCCATGTATGCAACGTACTGGCATGTAGTCTCCTATTGAATCGTTAGTTATAAAATTGCTCTTAAAGTGAGAGATTGAGAAAGGCCACAGACAGACATCCTGGATGCAGAGTTTATTGTATTTTTGTGAAAAGAGCTTCCTATTTTAGTCTTGCCTTCAAATTACTCTTTAGCAAGTTCAATAAAAGCATTTTCAAATTTGAAAAGATAGAACTACACAGAAGAAGAAAATGATCGTATTATAGAATCACATTTTAAACATTCTCCCCATGTTGCCCTGCAGAGTTCACTTAGGAAATTAAAAATCTGTTGAAATTGCCATGAGGACATTTTTGTTTAGACTTCAGAATGCCACTTACAATAAAGCAGCTGCAAAATAATATCTGGTGGTAGATCTAAGGGAAGATGAAATAACAACCTGCAGTTACTATACCTTTCTGGAGTCCTTTTTAAATACTTGCCAACTGAAATGTTATTAATCATTAAGCAGAATTTTGTTCCAGTTCAGTATTTTCAGGCATGATTTTTAAATAGGAAATTCACACAGAACATTCAAGCACAGATTAGATTGAACTAGCTTTGGCAAAATAAATTGGGTTAAAAACATTAAAGAGCTGAATGGCATTCAGATTGTAAAGATTTATCAGCCAGTTTATAGACAAATTCTGATCTTGTTTTAAATGGGCTGCAAATTAAATTATGCACTCTGACATTTTTTAATACCAGCTCACTGTATATGAATGAGCTGGAGGGCTGAATCTAATTAAGTGCCTTGTAAAGGAAACTAGACCTCACTGAAACACGAAACATCTTTTAAAAAAGAAAAATAATCACGTTTTGAATAAAAAGGAAAATTATTACTAATGCATTGTGAGCAAGGAACGAAAGGCAACCTATACACACACCTATAGATCCATTGCTTCTGCTGTATGCTCGCTGCTCCCCGGATCTGATTAAAACCCCTACATGGGCTCCCAAGGAAAAGGTGAGAGCAGCCAGCCTGATTCTCCTCTCCTCTCTCTTCTTCCTTGCCCAAAGGATGACTTTTCCTGTTCAAGAAATACAGAAAGATTGCAGTTGATCTGTGCGCTTGGAAACTTCACTTGAGGGGGCATGTTTGAGACGACTGGTTTTGAGGGAATTATGTATGCAGGACCCTGTTATCCAGATATTCCAGTGAGTAGGGAAGGGTAGACAGTAGAATAGAAGTAAAAACCATGTAAAAACATCTTGCTTCCTATCAATCCCTCATAGAAATGCTATTTTCAGAGTTTCAACCAAATTCAGTCTCTTCCAAAGGAAAAAAAAATACATATCCTCAGTAGGCAAATGTCACTCAGTGGACTTGATTCAATTCTCATGTACAGTGGTTTTCATCAAGAGTACTATTAGTGAAGGTATGGGGTAAGTAGGGAAATAGGAACATCTGTCGGATTAGACCATGTGGAGTTTCCACTGACTTTATGTGTATTATTCCAATCTGGGGGGAAATGAGAAGAAAAGATTTGATGACCTTTTTAATTTTTTTTTATTTTTGTCAAATAACTACAGCAGCAGCCTGAATTCTATCCTAGCATCCTAAAATAAAATTTAGAAAAATCTGTCTGTGATTTGGTGCCAAATTCTAACTGAGATTGCCAGATAGGCCAACAGGTAGAGCCACACAGCCTGGCTGCATTCCAGCTGAGGGTTTTGTTTTCAGGACAAGTGAGGAAAAGCCATTTTTCATGATATTGGCAGAACAGCAAAAAATCAAGGCAATCTGGTTATTCACAGTCCTTGTTTCTGAGTAGGTTTTATCATCAGGTGAACATCACTTCCCAACAGCTTCAGAAGGATGTTGAATTTATAAACACAAACTGTAAAATGCAATGTTGTTTTAGTATCTGGTTTGCTATTGATAAGATGAAAAGAAAATGCATTAGGAGCAAGGAAGGCATCCAATCTGGAACTTTTTATGCTTTCATAGGAAGCTGTACAGAAAGGACCACACCTATACCACCAGCTTGCTTGGCCAGGCAGTGATGCATTCAGACATGCTGTGCAGCTCCAGATGTGTTACGCCCAAACTGCAAGCAGTTTATCTGCCTACCTATGTTGCTGTAGGTGGGCTAGTTAGCACTGACTTTCATCACTGTTACTTAGTTCTTCTGCAGCACTTTGCAAATGCAGCTACATCTCTCCCAGTCGGAGTGGAAATATGCACAGAGCAATGTGCAAGCCACTGCCTGGCGCTGTAAACTCTCTGTGTACGCAGATAAATATCACTAGGAAAATAGACCTCATTTTAAATGGATTGAGCACACATGCAGTGTTCAGACTGATCATAGAAAATTAAGGTTGGTAGGGGTCTCAGGAGATCAACTAAACCAACCCCCTGCTCCAAGCAAGACCATCCCCAACTAGATCATCCCAGACAAGGCTTTATCTAGCTGGGTCTTAAAAACTTCCAAGGATGGAGATTGCACCACCTCCCTGGGTAACCTGTTCCAGTTTTACTACCCTCCTTGTGAGAGAGTTTCTCCTAATATGTAAGCTAAATTTCTTGTGCTGCATTTTGAGACCATTGCTCCTTGTTCTGTCATCTGCCACCACTGAGAACAGTCTAGGTCCGTCCTCTTTGGAACTGATAGTTGAAGGCCCCCCCTCAGTCTTCTCTTCTCCAGACTAAACAAGCCCAGTTCCTCAGCCTGTCCTCACAAGTCATGTGCCCCAGCCCCCTGACCATTTTTGTAGCTATCCTTTGGACTCTGTCCAATTTGTGCACATCCTTTCTGTAGCGGGGTGCCCAAAACTGCACACACTACTCCAGATGTGGCCTCATCAGTGCTGAATAGAGGGGAGTTATTACTTCCCTCAGTCTGTTGGCAACAGTCCTACTAATGCAGTACAGTATGCCATTGACATCTCCCTGAATTTTAGCCCTACCCTCCGACATATCTACTGCTCCCCACAGCTTGGTGTCATCTGCACTCTATCCCATCTTCCAGATCGTTGATGAAGATATTGAACAAAACCAGCCCCAGAACTGACTCCTGGTGCACTTGATACTGGCTGCCAGCCAGACATTGAGCTATTGATTACTAGCCTTTAAGACTGACAATCCAGCCAGTTTTCTATCCACCTTACAGAGCATTCATCCAACCTGTATTTCCTTAGCTTGGTGGTGAGAATGTTGTGGGAGACCATATCAAAAGCCTTGCTAAAGTCAAGGTATGTCATGTTGGGATGTAAATATTGTTTAAAAATTATCTGTTTAACCACCTCCAATTATATTGGTTAAACAGTTAACTGATAGCTCATGCCTAGTGTAGTGACCTGGCAGAAACAGCCCTGGCCCCTTATGTTTTGCTGCTGACACTGTGCAAGCCCCAGGCCGCTGGCGGGGAGCTGCAGGCAGGGGATGGTCAGCATAACCGAGCCACTAGGGAGCACTGCCCAGCTACAAAACTGTGGCTTCCCCTCATGGGCAGGGGCTGGGGCTGCAGATCTCCTGTGCCAGGATCCTGCCACCATGGGGAGGTGCCAGGCCCTCCACAGGGATCAGGGCCTTCCCACCACAGCAGCGAGACTCCCAGTCCCACAGTGGGTCTGTCCTGCCCCCCTGCAGCGGCAGGGTCCAGGCAGGGTAACAGGCTTCGTGCACCTCCCACTGCACTTGTGCCACGGAGACACGGATCTGGGAGTCTTCTCCATGCCGCGAAGCTGGGCCCTTCCCCCAGCTCACCCTGGGGGAAGAAGGGCTCCAGTCCCAGTGGGGTGGCCTCCATCGGGCACGCTGCATCCTTTCACATCCTGCCCATGCCACTGGGGCCACGTGGGGCCTGGCCCAACCCTGAGGCAGGGCTGAGCATATAGCTGGCTCAGTCCAAGGAGGCGCTGCAGCAGCTGGACCAGGCAGCCCCGGGTCTGAGGGGTCACCACCAGCCTCCCGCACAGCCCCAGGGCATCCCTGAGAAGTGGCGGTGCAGCAGGGATCCTGGGGGGGCTTTAGGGCTGGAATAGCGGCCTCCCAGCACTTCTCCACCACTCTCTCTCTCTTTCTCTCTCTCTCACTTTTAAGGAAATTAGGCAAGACAAAACAGGTTTTTGCTCTTGTTTTCTTGTTACTGGATGCATAGTTACTACCATGTTAAAAGAAGTGAGATACCGAGCTTTTTCAAGCTACACAGGACACCATATTTAACATGGAGGGGATAAACCAATCTATTGTTATTATCCCATTAAAATCTAGTGACTCCACTCTAGTGACTCTTGACTTACATCAGGGATACAGCCTGTGGAGCCATTTGATCTGGCCTGGGGATGTGGGGCAGGGAGTATTGCAGGGGGCTTTGGCAGCAGTCGCTTTCCCCTGCTGTCACAAGGAAAAGCATTGATTGTGGGTACTCTCTCTGGGAAACTGCAGGGAACAGCTGAGTCCTAATGTCCTCCCATCCTGCCTCTGACTTGAACTGGTTGCTCCAGCCTGAAAGGTTGCTGAATGTTGACTTAAGATGATGTGTATGTTTTTTTTTCCACCAAAGGGACTGTTGCCGGCAGATTCATTGCTAAATGTACACTTAGCATAGATTCTTCCTGAGTTTGGCTTGACATGAACAGGGATAGTGTATTGTACAGCACGGTGCATGCATGTTAAAAACTGAGGAATATTTTGAAATGGAAAGGAAGAGTAGTAGAAAGATCCCTGACTTTGCAGATGATGATGGTGTCTCTCCAGCAATCATTACACAGTGTAGTGATGGATAGGCACTTATCTGAAAATAGCTAGCTCTATTAACTTTCCTGTTGATGTAGGGAACAGAACTGGAGACAGAGTAATGGAAAAATAGGGCTGGTATCAGGAGAATAGTAAATTTTGCTTGCCTAAGTATCTGAACTGTTGGTAAAAGTCAAATGACATGAATTAAATGCAAGGATTAGGAAAGAAAGTAGGGCATCCAACCAGTTGTCAAAGATCTAATGCAGCCAAGAGTAATCTAGGAGCCTTTAAACCATATGACAGCTTCCACTGTGTTTGGAGCAGAGACGTGGCACTCGTAGGAAATGAGGCCAGATGCTTTAAGAAGCCGCCTGGGTGTGTAGGGGGAAAGATTCATAATTAAATACTGTAGGAGTGATGAACAATTCCTCAGGCGGCTTGCCAGTCGTGTGTTGGTATTGAAAGCAATGTGATGAAGAAGGTGTACACATTCATGGACTTGGTATATTGACAAGACAAGGGGGTTAATGAGGGACCAGAGGGAAAATAAAGTCAGAACAGAGAGTGAGTTGTTATGTGGCGGAGGCTGAGTCATGAACACAGATTAGCATTTAGGCTGAAAAATGAGGTTTGAACAAAGCCATCCAGAAGAGCAAGGGTCCCTCATGTGTCTTCTGTTATGAGACTACAATAATCCAGTGAATACTCTCATTTCTATTCACTCAGTTAAAAGGAGAAAAAAAAGTTGTTCTGGGAATCCTTCCATCTTCCCAACCTAGGACCGGCATCTTCCTGTGAGGTTAAGCATGTATTTGAGTGATTACTTTGCCTTTTGGGTCAAAACACAAAAACTTGGCTACTACAGCAGGAAGACCAGGAACAGACATTGTTGCATTAGCTTCTCTCTCTAAGAAACTGTCTTCTCAATCAGTTATGCAGGTATTGGAATTAAATATGAAATACACCATGTTGTAGAGCTGGACAGGTTATCTTTAATATTTCTTCTCTTTAATATTTTTTCTTCTCTTTAATATTTCACCTTTCCCAATCACAATATAGTGATATTGTAAAGCATCACAATATCATGATATTTCTTATTTCTGTTGCTTTCATATTATCCAGATTCAGATCATCTAGATCCTTGTTCCATGAGAGGAATTGGATGGATAGACCCTAAAATCTATATAGGTTCCATCAAGCTAGTGGGGCTCCACATGGATGCAGGATGCACATATGTAGAGGTCTTCCAGAGTTTTAGGCCTTAGCCAGCTCAGAGCACAGTGCCAGGAAGCGTCAGTATATATAGCTGGGAAATCAAGATGGGTAATGTTATTAATGCTCCTGGAGACTAGCAATTTATTTTACACAAAAATACTCTCAAAGCATTTTTATCACTTTCTTCTCTTTGCCTTTGAAGAAAGTGGGTGCTTTTTAATGTACTCAACCAGATGAGAAGTGTGTCATCTTTGCTGTCTTGTATAAAAGTCTCAGATATACGTGAGAAAGGTATAAATCAGATGGGAATAAAAAAAATGTGAGTAGTGACTTTAGTCTGTGCTTGCATTTAATTTTAGTCTCTGCTTCTTCTTTCCAAACACCAGTGAATTTAATTTGGAAGACAGTGACAAGAAATTTGCTAAAACTCACACAATTAAAAAAAAACAAAACAAAACAACCTCCTCCCTCTGCAAAAAAAACCCATAAACTCAGAATTGAGATTATTTCTTTTAACCAAAGTCCCTAATTTGAGTAATGGACTTGTTGATCGTTTCCACAGCTTTTTGCACTTGCTTGTTTAATCAGTGATTATTGTTTTCATCAAAAATGGGCTGCAACATGTGCAAAGAAAAGGTTCAGCATGAATATGCAAAAGCTGACAAACATGGATAAACACAAAGTAGACAGCATCTTTTTCTACTGTACAAAATCCCAGCGCTTTGATAAACTTACAAATCTATCATGTCTAGTTTTAATAATTAAATATCCTTGGGTATTCACAGCTGGTTAGATCAAATATTTAGTATCTTTCAACTCTTTGAATTGGATTTTAATAGTGATTATATTAAATGGGAGTAGGCCCCTTTTTGTGAGTTAAACATAAAATTACTCTTAACTCTTCAGGCTGCCTCATTCTGCTTACCAAACATACCTTTGCATCCTTGAATCATGTTATAGGTGAGGCTTTTGGTTGAAGTTCACTGCGTAGCAAATTAAATGTGATGGTCCAATTGTGTGTTAATGGAACCCCAAAACTGATGATAGTAAAAGGGGTTGTTCCAATCTCGGAGGGATTACAAGCAAAAGAGGCTTGCTGCACTTTATGCATTTTAACAAGTGTTAGAATATGCATATTTAACAGATTAGAGCCCTTCTGTCAAGAATCTTTCTTCTATCATTTGGACACATTAATAAATTGGACTCATGTAGGAAATACAGGCCCTTCAAGTCTCTTTCTGAGAGAGTGGCTTGTTGTCTAACATTTAAGCAGAAAAAAATACAGAAATGCCCTGGAGATGACATGGAAGAGAATGGTAAATTTACATTGACGGTGTACATTAATTAATATGTTAACAGCTGACCGTCACAGTCTAATCCAGAAATTCCTAGTCCTATACCAGGAGTGGAAGTCCAAACTCAACTTCCATGTATATTGGGGTAGACAGAAACTTCCATGCAGTCAATGGAAAGGCACCCAAGTGGACAAAGCAAGGATTGCAATCTTCTGCTGCTAAGGTTATGATTTCTGGAATGATAATGTTGTGCTCGAGAACAAAAGAAGTTTTCTATGCAGAAGAAATTGGAAAGGGGAATGAATCCCATTGTATTGTTTATAGAAGTTGAGGGTAAAAATAACTTAAAAGCCAAGATGGTGTACAAAATGATGTGTAGCTAAGTTCTGCAGCATCTTCAGATATGCCTATTACAAGGCTGGGGAGAAACTGTATCCACTTCTCATCTTCTGTGGGCACAAATGTTCTATTTCTGCAGATAAAAATCTTTAAGTCAAAAAAGCTAGTAAAGGGAATAAAATACACATGTTTTAAAACAGCAACATGATTAACTTGAACAGCCCTGAGCACTGATTCCCTTTTCACAACAAACTCTTTGTAAATAGAAATAGGATGGTTTTGATAACTTACATATCTCCGAGCACAAGGTTATTTTTGCTTTAGTAGGTCTCCTCCATATGTCAAACGGATCCTAGTTTTGTATGTTACACACAAAAGATGGTATCATATTCAAATATTATTTCTATGTTGAAATTTCCATGAACAGCTTGTCCTTATTAGCTCCAGGCTCTGCATTAAATTACTTTGTACAGTCTTAATAGAGAAGGTTAATAACTTTCATACCTGGACTCATTGATTTCATCAACCTGATGAGCACAGTTTTATCATGAAAAGCACAACTCTTTTCATTTATCTTCACCACGACTACCTTAGAAAGTTGCTGACTAAAGCTTTCATGTCAGCTAATGCTTAATGGTAAGCTAAAGGGATCTGAAATGTAAGACCCGTTGTGCTTCTGATATATCTGCTTGACTACAAGGCTAGTTTTCCATTATGTTCTTCACAGATATGCGTGAGCTTGCCTGCTATCAATTGCATTGCCATTTTGTCTCAGGATGTGACATTAATTTGGACTGAAGTATTGATTTTTTTTTACCAGCACTGTGGCCATTATTAGCTTGGTCTCTGACTCTCTGCTGATGACATGTAGGGCAAATATGGAAAAGAATAATTGATCTCTTTTATGCTTTGTGCAGGGAAAAATGAGAGTGGCTGAGAGCGAGCTGAATTTAAAAATAGTATCACTTCCCTTGCCAATACGTACCCTGTGTTAGACCCTGACTCCATGCAGCGCCCAACGACTAGGGAGATGACAGTTCAGTTGCCCATGGATCCTCGTACTAATTAGCCAGAGCAGGCAGGGAGCAAACACCAGCACACATTGCTCGCAACAGCTTTATTCAGAATGGAGACAGCTTCGGGCGGGCTCCCTCACAGACACCCAGTCTATGAACACAGGGAGCAGCAACGAACAATAGTTTTTTCCCATATTTATACACTTTGGTTTATATCCATTAAAATTCACTCTACCCTTGCCCCTCCCTTGTTCCACCCATATTTCCTCCCCATTTCAAGCTCCACCTCTGTTCACTGTTTGCTTCATTAGCATGGAGTTGCCTATGCATTTCATTCATTTACATGTCTTTTTGCTATGAGCGCAAGTCTAAGACCTTGACTCCTGCTTTTCGGTCAATGGGCAGACTTTGACCAAAACCTGGAAGCTTCTGGAGGCTTCTTCACCAATCACTATTCACATTTTTGCATATGTTCATCTTAGATTCTGTTACCAATTACGTCTGTTTTTCTGTCTCATGTTGTACCATCTTCCACATTCCTAAAACATCACCTCGTTCACAGCACACAGACTCACTTGCTGCTTTTTCCTCAGAAAATAGTTGGCACAGTTCAGATGATTACTTAGCATAAGAAAATGGCTGTCTTGGATATCATTCTGCCTTGTGGTCAGCAGCTAGGCTAGGCCACAGGTCATGCCTTTATTCAGCTGCAGATTCAATGCTTCCTGAAAATTCCCATATTGTTACCCTAACACCCTAAACCAGAAATTCAACTTTAGTAAAAGAGTATAGAGTGTCCACTGGATGTGGGGCACCTGAACTCTAACTTATACCCAAAAAGAATATGGCAACCAGTTTGCAAAGTGTAATGGCCATGGTTACGTGCTTGTCCTTTACACATTTTTAACCTCAGAAGTAGTAACTATATTTAATTGATTTGCTGTGTTAGTTTCAAGTCAGGTAGAAGCTAGAGTATGGTGGCACTTTAGGGCACCTATATACAAGCAGCGAGGCTGCTCCAGTGCGCTGTAATTACAGCGCATTGGAGCACACTCGGTTAATCAAGTCTGCTGGAGTGTGGTAATTGCCGTGCTCCTGCAGACTCCAGCATCTCATGCATCAGTGTCCCCATGCTGAAAAATGGCTGTGGGGGGCACTTTAACTAAAGTTGGTCAAATGAGCTTTAGTTAAAACAACCCCACCCCCATTTTTCAAGGTAGGGACTCTGATACACAAGATGCTCTGAGCGCTTTAATTAGAGCTTCTCTCAGAGCCTCTGTAGTTGAAGTGCCCCCTTCTCCCTCCACTCCTGGAGCATATATATAAGCAACCTTAGAGACTAACTAGTTTAGAGGGGCATGAGCTTTTGTAGGCAGCTGCCTACTTCCTCAAATATTCATTAGCATCTGACAAAGTAGATTGCTGATATGTAAGTTCATGCCTCTCAGGTGCCACCCTGCCCCTACCTTCAACATGTAACCAGTAATTTTAGTAAAGAATAAATGTAAAAACAGAATGTTTTATATTAGTTTTCTTTCCAGATGTGGAAATATTAGTTTTATGAGATAAAAGAAATTGGAGGCAGTTCATGGGTGATTCACAGCCATGACAAATCATTTGAAATAACAGCCTTCAGCTGGAGCTAGACCAGCTGTGAACGCTGCAAAGCTCTCTGAGCAGCCTCCTCCCTCTTCCCCATCTTGAGGCTATTCGGTGCTCTGCTACAGGCACTGTTGTATTTCTTTTCTCTTGCTAGGAGAGCTCGTTCTGCCTGGGGATATACCAGTGGGGTTCTCGTGGGGCCCGGATTCCCTGATTTGTTTCTCGAGCTATTACTCTTCTGCCAGTCAAAGAGGGGCCATGGAGCTGGCACTAGGTAATGGCACAGAGAGAGCTTCTCTCACACCAGGCAGAGTGTAAACTCAGATGCAAGTGACTCATCTGTTGTTCTGATGATTGAGTTATTTATTTATCTTTATTCATAACAAAAATTACACTAAATTTTATTGAAGCCAAAATACTTCAAATCAGGAAACAAGATTAAAAATTAAAAAATACATATATACTGATAAAAATGCCATCAATAAGATGAGAAGCAAGGAGGCAGGAGGGTTGCTGATATTTTTTTTATTAGACCAATGGTATAGTTGGGGGCAGAGGGGGCAGAGAAAAGAATAAACCCCCTTGCCTCAGGGCCATGCTGGTTGGCACCTGGCCATGCCCCTGCCCCCTCTGCGGTGAGGGGGGTGTGCCCTGGCTCGGGTCCATGCCAGTGGGACAGGGAGGAGGGAATTAAACCCCTTCCCTGGCCAGTTCACTTGAAGCTACTGCTGGGGCTGGCAAGTGGAGAAATGCCTGGCAGGGAATGCTGTACCCCTGCCTGGCAGAGCCTGCTGGTGGCCATGCTGGTGGGACAGGGGAAGGAGCAAGGAATAAACCTCTTCCCTGCCCCCTTCACTTTAAGGGGGCTGGCATCTGGCCATGCCCCTGCTTCTGCCCACCCCAGCTTGGCTAGGAGGCAGAGGGTTGGAGCCAGCCCTGCTATTCTGGAGCAGAGAGCACAGCCCCACCCAGGGCTGCAGAGCATGATGGCATGCTGGGGGCCTCTGGTTTAAGTCGGGGTCTGAGACAGAAGTTGCATAAACCGGTTTGAGCTCAGTCAGTTAAGTCTGATACTACATTCAACCAGGGTTATCTCAAACTGGTTTTGGTCATTTTGAAAGTGGTTTATGTGCACTGAATGTCTGTTCTGTTACAGGTTTAAACCAGTTTCTGATCACTTAAACTGGTTTATGTGTAACTTCCCTTCCCTAGCCAAGAGGATCTTATCACCAGTCTCTTAAACCAAGCAGCTTCATGATCTGAAAATTTTTAGTGAGCTTTCACAATGATATGCCTCTTTGCTTCTCACAATGATAGGCCTCCCTGCATCTGTAAGTAGAAGTGTCTCATCAAAAACAGGAAATATACAAATGTCATAAGGAAGTCTGTTCTTTTGAGAGATCCAGGTCATACTGGTAACACAGGTGATGTTAATTACGAATTGAAACTTTGTGCTGATTTTTTCAGATTTGGCTCTCATTAGTAGCAAATGAGACCCACATTTGTTATCATGCATCACAGACACATACATTATCAGGTTCACTTCCTAAATATGAGTATTAGCATGTCACTGTGGATGGATCAGCAGTCTTCACCAGCAGTGATGAGAAAGTGTTTGAGTATCCCAATACACATGGGAGGTCGTCAAAGGAACAACTCTCGTAAATGAGATAGGAAGCAAATCTTAAATTAACAAGTCCTTTGAACAGATTAGAGAGGATTCCTCAGTCTTATCTAAACTAGGGACGTTTGTATTCATGTATTCCTATTATCAATATGCAGTTATGGGTATTTTTTGTTTGCATGGGTTATATGGAACACATCCAACCTGGGGTGGTTGGATAAGAAGTATTGGTCATTTATAAATGAATACTTCTTTTAGGGTCAGGGAAAAAAGGCAATGGATGAAGTTGTCCTCTGAATCACTGCTGAAACTTGATTGAACATAATGGTCCAGCACCAAGTAACTCAGAAGAGAGTGCAGTGCTTCATGTAGTTTGTGTTCCCATCAGCTAATACGAACATTAGAGGCTTTCAAGCTTTTTAACAGTCCCATTCTTTTTGATAAACAAACATACACAGAGACTAAACTTTGGGATCCTGCCATGCATATTAGCAAGGAAAGGAATTATTTTTAAGTATTATATTTCTCAGTTCTACTTTGAACACGAGTTGCTTTAAAATGGGAAGAAAAATACTAATACTTTTCACAGCAGTAGAGCATGGCACTTAAGAAGAAATTGCTTCCGTTAGTTGAGATCGGCAAAGGGCTTTAGAGAGGACCACTGTTTCAAACAGATGGCATTCTAAGCTCAATTCATTTTAAAGGCTCATAATATTGAATTGAATTTGACTGTTTTGTAAACATTAATGAATTAAGTATCACAACAGGGATGAATGAGGTAACACTGTTATATACTTTTTGCAGGTGGTTAAATTGAGGTACAAACAGACTAAGTGACTTCACCAACCATGGTGAAGTCCATCAAACTAAACTTTAGCCATATAAATAAGCTTCCTTAGAGCTATTCATGCACTTAAATGTAAGTACATGCTTAAGCTTTCTGCTGGATTGGGGTCACAGTCATTATGCTACAGAGTGGTATGTTAAATAACATACAATATATTATAAACACTTAAATGAAATTCCACTGCAAAATAATCGGAAACTATGTTATCTGTTTTTACCTAGTGGATAGCTGCAGAAAGTTAAAAGCAGCAAGTTAGAAAGTTTTAATGAGTACATGCAATGAGGGTTTTTTTTATTATTATTATAAAAGCACCAGGGCTTATTAGGTGTTACAGAGGTGGTGTTTTTATTAGCCAAAGGCACTTCAAGGTTTCATGGGATACAACTGGAAAACATTCCAAACAAATGAATATTCTATTTTAAAAGAATAATGAGACATTGAGGGTTATTATAAACTCCAAAGTTTGCTAAACCAATATCTCTAATTAGATGAAGAAACCCTCTGTAGAGGATTTGCATCAGTGACTGTGCAACATGGCAAATTTTTTGAAGCATTTACATATCAAATACTGCTGGCAGCATTTTGGCTGCAGTCCAGAGCTGTAGATAGTTTTAATCACATTTGTTCGCTTACCCTTGGTGGAATTCTCTTATGTGGTCTCTTTAGGATTGTCTCTTAAACTTGTGCTGTTCCTTGTCAGCAGTAGGTTTGTTTATTTATTTTATATTTGACACATGAAGCTCTGAAATCTTAGGAAATAAGATGGTAGTCTTTTTTTTTTTTCCTTCTAAACAGCTTGCTCGGGCACCTAAGCACTTACGCACATTAACTAGAAAGAGAGATTTATTCAGCAATGTAACATTAAAAAAATAGCCAACCTTCACTCTGCTGTGACTATAGTAGGACTTTGGGAGGGGGGGAGTTGTCATGGGATACAGACAATGGTTGAATGAGAAGCAGTAATTGAAAGTACAGCCAGATTGATTGTATTGCTGATAAAACATCTTGAGAGTCATACAACATGGGTAGAGCTGCTCTGAGAGTTAGTTGCATCTCTTATGATGACAGATCACTGCCTGGAGCACCAAAATGTAGAAACTTGTGCTTTGAAATAAGTGTGTATGACTTCCCAACCCAGATGTCAGCACAGTTCCAAGAAAAGCGCACTAATCTCTCAAGAACCCTAGCGAGCTGAGCTGCTAAGGCAGTAGTTTTCTCCCATTGTCTTGTCCCTGCATTAAGCCGGACTTGCTAGATGAAAAGCATGCAATTTAAGACAGGAGTGTTGCAGAGGCAGAGATGCCTACTGGCACCTGGGGTCCTGGGGTCTTCAGCATAAAGCTTGCATCTGAAAAATAATTTGTTGTCTTAGTTTTTATACTGTGTCACTTTTATTAATGAGTGCTCTTATGTGAGCCATCAGCTCTCAGAAATGCTGACCCTTCTCGTGTTTGTTCTTCTATAGATGGTGAGGGCCCCAAGTAAGTAAATATGGTTTTTCCCTTGCCCTACAATTCTAGACTTGCTGTGACTTGGTCCCTCAGCTGAACTTCCCTATGCACAAGCAAAACACCCAAGGTCAAAAGGCAGCTGCTTAAATCAGCTTGTTGTACTCTCACGTTATAGGAAAAGACCTTATTGTCTCTGTTCGTTCTGCTGAATTGCTCCATCAACTGGCATTGAGGTAGTTCTGCCCTGTCTCTAGATGGTGTGACAGCTATAGCCTCCTCCTCTACAGGGGAGAAGTTACTCATTTTCTCCCTTCTTTATGAGGACAGTCCCACCAAACATCTCTTTTACAATGTTGTGCAGCTCCAGGCTAAGGCTGTAGGGAAGCATCCATGGTGCAGTTGGGAGACTGTTCAGGATTTGGGGGAAATTTCCCACAACTGGTTTCTCTCCCTCCTCCATTCATCATCCCTTCTGATCCTTAGGGCGACATGAGGATGCTGACTCCTGCAGAAACCCAAACAAACACCTGTGCTCCTTGCATATGAAGCATACGGGCAAGGGGCTGACCCCATGGCCAGCTCACATGCTAAATGAAGCCCAGAAGGGTCCCATTCCCCAACACTTCACTCACCACTCAGGCCATGGGTTATGGAAAAGAGAAAGGGAGTAGAACACAGTTGCAAAGGCAGGTCTAAGCAAGAACTGGGATCACCCTGCTCCAGAGGAAGGTCAGAAGAACCACACTGCTTCCCTCACTGATGCCTTGGCAGCCTGGCCACCAACTTTATGCATAAAACATTCTAACGATGAATTTAAATGAATATGTTTCAATAGATTCTGGTCATTTTAATTAAAGGGAGGAAGCAACATCAAGTATATACAGACACCTCTTCAGTCTTTACAGCTCCCAGACTCTCTAGATGCATCTGGGCATATATGCGTGCATGTAGGGATTTATCCTTCTCAACGACAGAAGAACTAGTGTCCCCTTATCAGATAGATTCTATCCTCCATAACTTTTCCTTACTCTCCCTTGCGGAGAGGAGAGGATAATTCTGAATTGAATTTTAGGTTGCTTCTGAATCCAGAGCTGTGTAGATGAGATCCTCTTTGGGGGATACGAGGACCCCTACCTTCAACCTGAGAGCATAGACCCTCAGAGACGGGCCTGCCAGCATCTCCACAGAAGCAGCCAAAGCAGGGTCCTTCAGATATTGTGTGATCTCTCTCTGTGTGGTTTTGACTGCATGTCTTCTGGTGTGTACCAACTGGCTGTTTGCTCCAGTCTCCCTCAGTCTTGTAACCTCAGATTCACTCTGGACCATACTCTTTTCTCCCCTTTCCTCTCTCACACTTTCCCTTTTTTTTCTATTTTGCTGATCCCCTTCAAACTATCCCTCTTTGTTCTCCAACTCCTCTACCCCACCTTCCCACACACACACACACACCCACCAAAAAAAATCAGTAGTGAAACTACTGTGCTGTTTGCTGCCCTCCTGTTATTCACTCTGCTCATCTCCACTCTGTATCTGTCGTCTTTGTTTAGATTATAAGCTCTTCAGGACAAGCAGTGTCTACATCTCTGTTTGTAGTGCCTAGTACAGTGCGGGTCCTGCTTTTGGTTGGCCCATAGGCACTACTGTAATAAACATGACAAATTGTTTGATAATTATGATTTTATCAATTGCAAGTGCTCTGCTGCCCTGTTCTTGCTAACACCCCTCTGATGCTCACATCTCTTGTCTCAAGTCCTGCATGGAGGGTACATAGTCCTGTACAAGTTACTAGAAGGTTATTTGATTTTTGCCAAACACACACGCCTACCCTGACCCCTGAAATTTGGAGCACTACATCTGATGTTCCTGACACCTGCTGGTTCAATTTCAGAGTCCCGGTTGTTAGCCTCCAACCCAGGACTCCAGCACAGTAGCACAGTGTCTTACCTACAGAGTCATTGCTTCATGCTGGTTTCAGCTCAGCGCTTTGCTGTAGTTCTTTTACAGACTGCTCTCTTTGTCTTTACAAAGTATGATAAATGCATGAAAGAAAACTCAGAGCCACAGTTACAGGAACATTATCAGCAAACCCAGGGATTTCAGTGTGCAAAAATATTAGTTTTGCTTTGGAGAATTCACTTGCAGCACCTACAAAAATGACTTTCAGATGCCATGGTTGCTGTTCACTTCAACTAAGGACCATTAGGCAGAGAGCTAAATGCTACAGTATAGTACACAGAGGAAGAATTGGGGAGTAATAAAAGCTGCAGGCCCTACAGTTTCCTCCCCTCGTTGTGACAAGTAAACTTGGTGCAAGGATTACTTTACAGTGGCCAATAACATTCTTCCTCTAAAATCTGGGTGTTCGCTTTCGAAGTAGGCACAACTTTGACATTGACCTTGTAAACAAAATAATACTCCATATGTTCTGTGTTGCTCTGGATCTTTTTTCAGTAAATGGCACCAGGCTGCAAGTGGTATAAATTGTTACTACTCTGATCTAGTCACATTTGATACTCAGTTTTTGCTAGTACGTATGACTGGGAAACAACAGGGCAATAGCCTGCTGCATGTCTATAGCAATAAGAGGTGTGCATGAATATAGATTAGAAGGTCAGATTAGGAGGTCTGTAACATAAAGGCTACAAAAATGTTCTGCATTCAAGCATTCTCCATTGGCTTTCCAAAGTTAGGGAAAAGATAAATACATCTGAAATATGCCAATAAAATTATTAGTCAGGGATTGAGCTGCCAAGAAACTGTTAGCTGCTGCAGGTATTGTTCATCATTCAGATATAACAATGTGGTCTGAGGAAAATGAAGCAGAAAACGGTGTTTCGTTTCATTTATGTATTTATTTATTTTACACCCTTGAAGGCAGATCCTGTTTTACTCTAGTTCACTAGGACCTTGCCCTCTAACTAGTCATGTTACTCTTGGAAAAAGGTTACACCTGGGTGTAAGGATATCAGAATCTTGCTCTTAATGTCACAAATTGTGTATATGAGTGGGCAGAGAGGAATGAAAAATATAGATGTAAGTATAAAAAATATAGAAGTAAGTATTAAAAATGGAATTGAAGTTGGGTTCTGTTTGGCAGCTTTCCGCTGTTGTTGCTTGTAAACCTAACGCAAGATTATTTTGCAGTATGAAAATCTGAGCATTCCTGGTGGGGAACGAGTTTAGGATTACAGTGTGAAAGATGCAGTACAGTGTTCAGTTCTCATAACTACCATTGCCGCTATATGTGGAATGTGAGTAACGACAGTCAGTCCTGAGAGAGATCTGGGCTAGGAACAGATCTTGCCTTTGTCCCTAGATGAATTGTGCCTGTATTTGTCCCCGAACAGAAATATCCCAGGATTGACATGTATGCACTAGGCCTGTGTGAAGTGGCAAGTATTCACTTTGGATTTGGATTTGGCTGATTCGGAGGACAGTGATTCGATTCAGAGATTCAAATCCCTGTCCTGATTCAATTTGGCTAAATCAGATCCAAAAGATGTTGCACCGCTTTGGAGATGTGGCCATAGACTAAACAGGCAGCTGAAACAGCTGCCTCCAGGTGGTAAGTCTGTTGGGGCTGGGGGAGGGGGGAGTAAAGGGGCATGGGGGAGGGAGGGATTGGGGACAGGGCTGGGACAAACTGCCCATCCGGGGCAGGGGGGCACATTATTCAGGGAGGG
>NW_005842722.1:95242-101714 GCF_000455745.1 Alligator sinensis
AAGCACAGCAGCACTGGGAGTGGGGGCTATGCCCTGCTGCCACTTGCCCCCTTCCATCTGGAGTGAGCCGCACCCGCATCCTGCACCCTCCCGCCCCAGCTGAGCAAGTGGCAGCAGGTCAGAGCCCCAGCTCCCAGCACTGCCACGCCCGCATACTGTGCCCCCTGTCCCAGCTGGGCAGCTTTGTCCCAGCCCCAATCCCTCCATCCCCTATGCCCCTTCCCTCCTCCCTCTCCCAACCCCAGCAGATTTACCAGCTGGAGGCAGCTGTGTCAGCAGCTGCCTGTTTAGTCTACGGCCAAATCTGGTCTGAATCTCTTCTGAATCAATTCAAAGTATCTGAATTGATTCAGAGCTTTTAATCGGTCTCCCGATTCGATTTGGATTCAGAGATTCGGTCCCCGAATTGGGCCGAATCTCCTCCAAGTCAAATCAGCTGCCGAAGCTTCACACAGCCCTAGTACGCACATCGCCCTTCTGATCAGAGTTTAGTGAGCAGCTGAATGCATAGCCACTTTTCTACCATTGATTCAATGATGCAATCCTGAGATAACTGTTCAGATGCACTTTACATGTCCTGGGATAAACTAGTATCCTGTGAACCTTTTTAGGATATATCCCAGTACAATGGATATGAAGATCTGAATGACTGTACTTTGTCCCAGGATAAAATGGTTTATCCTGAGAC
Source organism: Alligator sinensis (assembly GCF_000455745.1). Taxonomy (NCBI): domain Eukaryota; kingdom Metazoa; phylum Chordata; order Crocodylia; family Alligatoridae; genus Alligator; species Alligator sinensis. The sequence continues at coordinate 95,931 of NW_005842722.1, forward strand.
AAATGTAACATCTGTTTTGTATCCTTGAAGACAAAAAATGGGCTCCCATTGACATCATCGTGCTTCAGCCTCTTGTTTCCCTAAGGAATGGGCTCAAATAGGAAACCCCATTTTTAGAAGTCTATTAGCTACTTTTTCTTCTACATTTATTTAAACTGTTTGGCATATCTGCAGTAGAAAGATTGTGAGCAAAGGGCCAAACTTTCATGTCTTTACCCCTCTGTGCAGATCTTTGTTCCACATTTAGTTTAATACAAATCAGTGGCACTGTTCACAGAGTGTGACCCCACATGGCAGTATGTAGTCCTTAAATGAATTTTTGAACCAAATAGGCAATGTAACTAGAAAAGAGGAAGCTCTCTCAGTACAACACACTGTGGAGTATTGCCCTGATTCATTCATTTTGAGTGAATGTACTTACACTGAATTGTATTTCAAGAGAGGAATTTTGAACAGTACTCAGCATTGACCCAATTCTTCTCCCACAGAAACAAATGGTAAAACTCCCACTGATTTAAATGGGAGCAGTGAGGCCAATGCTTAGTGCTTTTGAAAATCCCGCCCTAAAAGCACAATCAGAGCACTCTCAAGCAGGTTTGTTATATACAAGATGGCTGAATGTACATCTTGTTATGTCCAAGATGGCCCTTTTGCTTGGTGCTTTATAATCATAGAATCATAGAAATTAGGGTTGGAAGGGACCTCAGGAGGTCATCTAGTCCAATCCCCTGCTCAAAGCAGGACCATTCCCAACTGGATCATCCCAGCCAAGGCTTTGTCTAGCTGGGTCTTAAAAACCTCCAAGGATGGAGATTGCACCACCTGTCTGGGTAACCTGTTCCCGTGGTTCACCACCCTCCTAGTGAGACAGTTTCTCCTAATATCTAACCTAAACTTCCTTTGATGCAACTTGAGACCATTGCTCCTTGTTGTTTCGTCTGCTACCACTGAGAACAGTCCAGCTCCATCCTCTTTCGAACCTTTCCTTAATGATTGTGATGTTCTTAGTAACTTCATTTTCCTGGGTGAGTAAGATGTTGTTAGAGTAATTTCAAGTACTCAAATAAAAAGCTTCCTCCAACATCATCAGCATGTATGTATGTGTGAGAAGAAAGAAACTAGGATAAAAACTGTCGTTGGTCTCCTTACTTAAAATTGCATATCCTCTCTTCCTCTCCTTGACCCCTACTTCACAATATAAATCAAAGGTTGTTAACTTCTTTTGTTTTAACTGTATTGGGCTTTTATACATCTTCCTTAGTTGGCAAAAGTAATTAAATAAGACCGCACTATAGTAGCAAAAGGAGGGAAAAAGGCAAAACCTCATACAAATGAGCTGAAAAATTAATAACTCAATTGAAAAAATAGTCAATACCCACAGTTATAAACCCCAGAATCCCATCCCAGATTTACATGAACTGGAAAATAGGTGCTTTGACTCTGGGGTTTTTAAACATATTCAGTAGTTTTGCTACAGAAGCTGTATGCAAAGCAAATGTACAAATTGGACAATAACAAACTAGAACACTTTTCCCCAGGAGATTTTGGTTTCAGTCATGGATAATAAAACTGTGCTTATTTCTCTCTCTACCTTGGTAGGAAGAAGGTGGTATTCATGTTCACAAGACAGCTGCTTTTTGTAGGACTGGTTAATGACTTATTTGAAGGCATTTCTGTGCTGCTAAGCACCATGGGAGCTGTGCACCTTGCATATATTAATGAGTCACAACAGGCCTTTTGACATGAGGAATTAGTTGCTAGCATGTCAGTTCTGAAATCTGCATTTAGATAGCTAAAAAAGTGGTGTGATTTTTCACACACTGAGTATCTGCAACTCCCAGTTGTTTCAAGGGGAGCTGGGGTGCTCAGCACCTAAAAATCAAATAACTTTTTTTTCAAGGCTGACTTCAAGTATCACAGTTTGGAACTTTGCAATGCTTAAATTCACCACAGTATGGCAGAGCCAAAGAAACCCAGAATTCCTAGCACCAGTCATATGCCTTGGCCATAAGGCACTCCCTCCTAAATGCGCCAATGTAGATGAGCAAGAGGGAAGATCCTGTGCTGCTGCTCCTCCTCCTCATTGGGTGTGTCTACAAAAGATGCTACAGTGCCATAGCATCCATTGGCAAAAATCATGATGCTGCTGCTATGTCACCGTAGCAACGCACTCCCTCATTATAGTGTGTTGCTATGGCAAGGTAGCAGCCAAAAACAACCATGCGCTGCTGGCACGGCATAGTTCAGGCTGTTACTACGCCGTCTTTTAGTACTTCCAAATGGAAGTACTAAATGATGGCGCTTCATATACAACAAAGACACTGTATGACCATGTGTAGACATGCCCATTAGCAGATAATTTTTCCAGGATGGTGAATCAGATGATTAGTAGTGGACAGGAGTTAGTATATCCATTTTAGAAACATCATCTTCAAAAGACCTGTTGGTAGTCGTGTCACCTATCCTTCATGTAGAGCAAAATATTCCTTTAATGAAACTCCACCCTGAAATGTCAAGGGTTCAGTTCCTGATCTTCCCAGGCCACAGCTCTTAAGGAATACGTGCCCCTTTCTGTAAGTCTCTAAGGCTGCCTGTAGATGTGCTGGTTCGAGTCTGCTCCACGTTCTAATTAGAACGCTCCATCATTTCTTCACCACCCCCTCCCCCCCACCCCGCCACCCTCGCGTTTTAAAATAGCCGCAGGGACGCTTCAACTAAAGTTCATCAAGTGAGCTTTAGTTAAGTGCTCCTGCGGACATTTTAAAACATATGGGGCTTAATACACATGACGGTGAACCATTTTAATTTGAAAGCAATTGTTGGGTAACCACTCTAAATTAAAATAGCCTCTCCCTACCCCTGAACACTTGTAGCCTAAGAAGCCATTTGGTGTTGCGCATATAACCCATGTTCCTCAGCCTCTCCACTCCCTTTCATTTTTCCTTCCATCTGTTGTATCATAGCATTATCTGGATTGCAAGCTCCTTGGGGCAGGGGTTAAGTCACTGGTATGTTCTGTGACTCAAGGTAGCCCTATAGTAATTATCTCAGGAATCAAGTTACATGCAGAATGCAGAAATTACTACAGATCTGCACCTTGTCCTTCATGCTTGCTGGCAGGAGAGCACACCTAATTGATTATCAGGTTGATGCCAATGACCTTAAAACTGTGGTTGTCTGTGGTGCTCCTGCCTGACTAACTATGTGCTGCTGCTGTAATGTACACTGGCAACAACAGCCTGATTTTTCTGCACCCCTCCTCAAGTCAGTACCCAAGACAGCTACCCTGGGCACCCTGTCCTAGTCACACCACTGCATATACAGCAAACTATGGAGCACTATAAGTTGTGATACGGTTCTTAAAGTAGCTCTTCTGTACTTCTGAAGAGGCCTTGGCATGACCAGTAGCCTGGCACTTAATCATGTCTCCTGCCTCATCTCCCTCCTCTTAATGCAAAATGTCTATGTACTCTGCCAGCCCAAGTTGAAAATGCTAGGTCATATGGCAGATGGATGCAATCTGGACAGAATTGTCTTAAGACCCTGGATCACAAGTGATATTAACTTCCTGACTGCCTACTCCCCTTCATTAGCTTCACTGAGTTAGTATACATGAGAGTCTTGTTAGCTGCTGACTGCCACTTGGCCCTGGCTTTGTGTGCCTGCTTCTTAGCTGTGGTAAAAAAGGTACATCTGCAGACCATGGGCCTTATTCATAAAGAGATTAAGTTGCAGTTCTCCAGTTCAGCCAGGGCAGATGTGCTACAAATCTAGAGAGAAGTTTTAAGCTTTCAGCCTGAGGCTGTCCAGCTATCAAGGCAGTCACCTGTAGAAATTAGGGCAGCATTTACTATGCATCAGCTGTTCACAGCCCTGAGGGGTTATTAGAGCAGCCGAGGATCAGCCAAGCATAAGAGGACCCATGTCTTATTTTCTAGTCACTTTGCCTGCAGCAGTGGCTGGAGGAGTGGGGGGTGCCTAGAGGGTGACAGCTCTCAGCCACTCAACCCAGGGAAGAGACCCTAGTAGCCAGGTAAAGGTAGGCTTAGAGGCTTTGTGCTCTCTGAGTAGTGCAAAATGTCTCTGACATGCCAACGAATCAAACGTTAAATCCTTCTTCACATGAATTCCAAGCTTGGCTTTTCCAATCCGTGTTTGCTGTAATGATCTCTCAGTCTTGCAGTCCCTATGAGAAGCAGGTATATGACTGTAACCCTGATGAAGTCAATGGGCCTATTTCTATCCTTAAAGTTACACTGGCACTCAAGCACCCTGCCTGATAAGGGCCTTCACATACCACAACCCCCTGCCTCTTGTGAAATAATATTTCCTTTCATTCCTTCAATCTAATGCTCTTCACAGGGAGCTTGCTTCTATAACGTGCTTTTTACTGTTACAGCCTAACGGCACCTTTGACTCGTCTCATCTCTCAGGCTAGCCATCCCCCGGGGGGGGGGGGAATTCATTTAAAAGTGGAAAACTCTTCTCTGTCTCTGACTCCTTGAAGCGATAACCAGATGTGCATATCAGAACCTAATCCCTTCTTCCTAGGCACACCTCCATACAAAACTTCCAGTGCATTAAGTCAGTGCATGTAAACTTTCTAGTAACTCAAGGTAGCTCTATAGTAACTATCTCAGGAATCAAGTTACACGCAGAATGCAGAAATTACTACAGATCTGCACCTTGTCCTTCATGCTTGCTGGCAGGAGAACACAACTAATTGATTATCAGGTTGATGCCAGTAACCTTAAAACTGTGGTTGTCTGTGGTGCTCCTGCCTGACTAATGCAGCACATAAGCCTTTAGAAATGTTCTCCTCCCACCAGTTTAAATAATATACCTGGCTGGGAGGTAGCAGTGGCTTCACCAAATCTAAATGAATACATATTGTGCACCTGGATGAAACCTCTCTGTTTTAATGGCCAAGATTAAAACTCATATCACTGAAGCATTGCAGAGCACTGGGATGAAGGTGAACTTAAACAAGGTGCTCTCAAAATGTACTGTACACAGATTGCCTAGCATTCCTTATCGGCAGGATGGTAGAACTTTTCTTAATCAGGAAGATCAGATGCCAGAGATGAAGCATTCATAGCGTGAGCGGTTGGAGCTGGCTCTTTTATTACTGGGTCTTGGTATCAGTGAAGTCAGAAATGCAGTAATTCATCCACAGACATCTTCATGTGTTGTCCTTCCCTTCAGCCTGTCTTTGACCATGTCCTGCAGTCACTGGAACATGGCCTTCTCTGTGCCAATTGACAGGGCCTGATTGAGAGATACTTTGGCACAGGCAAATCAGCCCATTTTTCTTAGCATTTTATATCCCCAATAACCACTGCACAAGTAGCCAGTTGATTAAATTACTAATGGGTTAAACAGTAGGTTAAAGTGAAGTATTTTATATCCCTAGTAACCACTGCACAAGTAGCTGGTTGATTAAATTACTAATGGGTTAAACAGTAGGTTAAAGTGAAGTATTTTATATCCCTAGTAACCACTGCACAAGTAGCTGGTTGATTAAATTACTAATGGGTTAAACAGTAGGTTAAAGTGAAGTATTTTATATCCCTAGTAACCACTGCACAAGTAGCTGGTTGATTAAATTACTAATGGGTTAAACAGTAGGTTAAAGTGAAGTATTTTATATCCCTAGTAACCACTGCACAAGTAGCTGGTTGATTAAATTACGAATGGGTTAAACAATAGGTTAAAGTGAAGTATCAGCTATGTTAATGTATTTATCATCTCCCCACCTCACCAGTCAGACATGGAATGGCCTTT
>NW_005842722.1:101724-120843 GCF_000455745.1 Alligator sinensis
TACCTCTGTCTTCATGAACTGTTGCCCTCAAAAAAAACCCTCATAGAAGTGTATTATTTGACTGAATAACTCTCAGAACTTGTCATCACAGGTTTCTGATTTCCCTCTTATAGTTCACACTAGACATAGTGCATTGCTCTCTGTTACAGCATGATGGCTATTAAGAAATACTGTACCAGATTTATCACTGGTGAAACAGGTTATGCTAGGTATGAATTTGCCACAATGGGGCTGATACTGCTCCCACTGATGTTTCTGGCAAAATTCTGATGACTTTCACTGAAAGCAGAATTGGACCCGACATTTAGCAACAAGTGTCAGAAGCACAGAGAAGCGCTAGAGGTTTTGCAATAGTAGTAGAGGCACTACTGCTAGAGCACACTAGGAAATCCTGTAGCGATCACTGCCAGAGATATTTAAAATACACCCCTAAAGGCAAGGTTTTCTAAATGTTGTACAGGATTTTAGCCAAGGAACTTTGAAAATATTAGAAGCACTGCCATGCTGAGCACCCTGTGCTCACTCAAAAATATTACAGAATGCAATAATGAGAACATGGTGCTGAGAACTTTTGCATTATCAGGCCCAGAGCAAAGGATGGGTTAGGATCAGGGAAAGGATAATAACAGCTCTGTAATGCTATGCTGCTAGGGCAAGCTTCAGCTTCACTTGGTTGAGCACATAAATTTAAATGTCAAATATCCAGAGTGTTTTCCAAATGAAAATGTGAGGTTTTATTCCCCTGATGTCAAAACCTGAAAAGAGGTGTACTTCATTAACTGAAAGCAAACAAAAAGCTCTTTGTAGGTTAATTTTTAAAAATATTTGATGAGAAAGAGAACCAAGATGCCACTAACTTGTTCAAGAGATGGAGAAAATGTCAACAGAACTCAGGCTGTTAATTATCTTGAGAGCTAAAAATTATGCAGGCAATTACAGATAGGAATTTTTGTGACAGTCCCAGCTTCATATATGTTTGGTAAAGTGTTCTTGCAAATTAAAGCATAGATTGCTGGGCGGTTTTTCAACTTTGGTGTGATACTGGCTGGTGGGGGTTGTTAACTTCTTGATTTGATTTTATCCTTCAAGCAAATGAAAGCCCAAGCATCCCTAAACTTTTTTTCTAATACTTTTAAAGATCATCTTTGCATGCCAGCTTTTGCTTAGAAACTCACCCGAAGATGTCAGCCATTGAAATGATTTCATGTGGAAGCATTGCTAAGTAAATTCACTAAATGCCTATTCATCCCAGTAAGATGGAGAATCACTGAAGCAGCAAATGTGAAAATCTGCACAGCTTACTATATAGAAAGCAGTTTTCTGAGGATGCCAAATTGAGAAGCAGTCTGACCCTGGGAGGCATTAAAGCTCACATGAATGAACATAGAAGGAGGGTCTCAGGCTTCTTCAGTCTAGTCATGGAGATTGATTGATAGACATGTATTCCAATTGGTCTCGATTGGATCAATGGTTAACTAGTTCTTTATTCATCAGTTCAATAAAGAAAGGTTACCTGTGATGACAGAAAAGTTTGTAAATATGAGATACTCTGATGATGTGCTAGTTTGATGAAGTCCTCAGTTATTCTGACTGACCTCTTAACTTTAAAGCATTTTCTACTGGGATCTTATTTAACCTGGCTTGATGGGAATGTTTCTAAGCTGCAGTACTGCCTAGAGTTGACTTTTTGTATTTTCAGTTGCATCAGAGGAGAAAAGGTCCTTGTATCTTTTCCTTAAAAGTTGTCTTCATGGAATGCAAATCAGTAGATGAAGATTTGTTCATTATGGTTTTCTTAGTTTTCCTAAATATGTTGACCTGCATAAATGAAGAGGAAAATGATTTTTGTATCAGTGTTAAAGTTAATACGAAACCACCATGAATTTTCTTGGAAATGTCAGCTGAAATGCTGAAAACTATTTGAAGGAATTCCCAGTTCTGTTAAATGGAATTAGCCATAACATTGTAGAATTCTCATGAAGTTTAGTGGGAATTTGGCATTTAAATTCCTCATGTGGTTTTGAAAATTTTGAAAAGGAGTGGGGTCTAGGGGGTGTGAAGGGGAACAAGGTAGGGGGCCAGATCAGATCCTGGGGCTTCCTTCCCAGGACAGGGACAGTAGCTTCCCAACAAGCACCTTCCTTCACCACTCCCACCTCCTCGCCAACCCAGGAAGCACAGCAAGCACCACCGATATCCCAGTCCCAAATTCCAATTCAGTAAAATATGAGGCCTTCTTTAATTTACTTCCTCTTCAATTCTTTTATTTTTTTCCTTTTTACTGCTTTTTATTTTATTCTTCAATGGCTGACTTCCTTCATTTCACCCTTCCCCCAACCCCACTTCCTTTCTACCTTCTATTGCATTACTCAACCCCATCCCATTAACTTTCCACTTCCCAGATTCATGTTCCCTTCTCTCCCCCCGTCTCTCACCACCCCACCCCTGCCGCCCCCTGCCCCAACCTAGAGCAGTGCTAGAAGCCTGTCTGAGCTCACCAGCCCTGTAGGGGCAAGTTACAGCTGTGTCAAACCCCTGCTCATCAGCCCTCTAGTGCTGCATCCGGCTGTGCAGGTGGGGACACTCAGAGAAGGTTTTTAGCTTTAATGTGTAACTGCTCCAAACTCAAGTTAGCACTAGCACCAATCAGCATTTGAGCTGCTCAAAGTGCAGCGTGCAACAAGGCCCATAGATAAACCCATTTAATCTGGAAATCATTGAGAGATGCTAAACTTGCCTTTCTCACAGTATACTTTTCTGAAAGGAAGCTACTGCAATGAACAAAATATTTGTAGCAACAGCTTTCCTTGTAGTGGAAAAATTTACATTTAATGTTGCAACAGTAGTCTCTTATTGCACTGTAGAGACCAATGGTTTCAAAGTAAGGGACAATAAATATAAGTGATTTCACTCTCTGATTTCAATACTTTCTGTTATTTTTTCCCACAGGACAAATGACCAGCTGGTAGCATTCCTGTCCAGATATCGAGATATGAACTTCTTGAAATCACATGGGAGAGATAATGCAAGGTAACATGATTTCTCATAAGCTTGTTTGAAATGTGACAGTGAAGTTATATTATGGCCTCTCAGTTTTGTCTGGGTGAGGGAGTCCCAGGTTCAGGAGACTAGTGGCTGGTGGGTGTGTGAAAATGAAACTCTTGGCCTTAAACAACTGTTATTGCTCATGAGTGTCTTCTTCTTTATGTCAATCCAAAGAGGAGAGTTAGCCGGGAGGGAGGTTTAGAGCAGACTGCCACTTGTTCCCTACTCCCAGCTTGTGGTGGCTTGCTGCAACATGAAGATGTACTTAAGGGAGAGGTGAACCCAAGAGGTTTTCTTTTGTTCTCATCTCATTTGTTTCTCAAACACCCTAAGCAGTTTTACATGTGAAAATGATCATTTTCTAACTCATTTCTCAAAAATTGGTAGTTTCACCCAAACAGGCATGTGGAATCATTCTTAAGTGCCAGAAACCCTATCATTTTTCCAGGATTGGGAAAAACAGCAAAGAGAGAATTAGTCCTAAATATCAGCTTGGGGTTAGCACAGCATCAGGCTGACATGCGTTTCTGAGATGGTCTAGCACTGTCTGTAAAATCTTTTTAAAAACAGTAATCTCTAATGTCCTAGTTTAGAGCTCCCCACCCTCATACACTATTAGGGTGCTGTTAACAGTGGTCTCTTTGGCACAGGAGAAGTTTACTGCTGTGGATGGAGTTCAAGGCCATAGTGGAGACCATCCCAACACCGAAGCCAGCCAGGGTTCTACTGCACACCTGTATAAAGATAACGTTCACTCCATTTGGAGAAGAAAGTCTTTGGCCTTTCTTGTGTGCAGGGGGTGGAGGGACCCTGGGGGGCTTTGGTGGTCTGTTTTGACTTTGGAATCCACACATCTGAGTCTCTCATTTATCCCCTTCCTTTTAGTTTCCTGGGGGATCATACCCATAATACAGGCAGCTCTGCGTTAGGCCAGAAATGATCATTAAATGCTATGCTTCAGTGCTGTAGCCAGTTGTCTCTAGTGGGCAGAAATAATGTTTTTCCTATAATTCAAAGTGGCAGGATTCTTATGTTGATAACGTATTTATTTGGCTATTTGGATGTTTTTTCGAAGCATCAAAGATTTCCACAGCTCGAGGTGGGGTTGTGAATAGTGTGGAACAGTGCTCTGAGGTGCTCCAGACAGTCCTTTTGAGTGTTTGGATCATGTGTGGCTGGTTATCACCCTCATCAAGTTGGCAGGACCTTGGGTGATGGGGCTTGCTGCCTTCCATCACAACTTGGGGCCTGGTGCGTCTGATGGGATCACCTGGACACAACTTGCCTAATCACTTTCCTACAGTTGCAGGGCATTAGCATTAGGAGCACCTTGGTCTCTCTCTTTCTCTGCCTATGGTTCATGTTAGGTTTTCTTGAGGAAGTATTTAATTTAATTAACATTTAGGCTATGTAGGCAAAACTCAGTGGCCTGTAATATACAGGAGGTCCAACACTTAGGTCCCTTCTGGCCCTAATTTCTGTGATGCTATGAAAAGTTTTTAAGTGGTATAGGGAAATCTCCTCCTTTATGTTTGTAATTGCCCCTCTTGTGTGCCCCAATCTTACAACCAGTTCCACTGCCACGGGCTCCAGAAACCATTGAAATCCCACTGACTTCGCACCTGCCACTTTGATTGCAGGCTTAGCAAGCTGGTTCTTAAGCTAACCATTTCATGACCTTTGCTGAGTTCTGCAAGGTGTCTGGCAAACTGGACACAGTTCAGATGGCAAATCATAACAAGACAGAAAGTGGCACATCCAGTCAAATATCCAGTCAGTGGATGTGCTAAGAATAGAGCCTTGCTCTCTTGATTTTCGGTCTGCTTCTGCTCTAGCCAGTAGCCTCGTTGCCTCCATTTTGTCCTTGTTTGATGAATTGTATATCATCCTGATCATTCTGGGTCTTGTGCGTGCAGCAGTTGTGCTGCCTGTCGTGCCAGAATATTGTTGTGAGTAAATTACATGAAAACAAGAGCCAAAAACATCAACAGTTTTCACAGCAGATCTTCAGGTTTGGAAAAGCAAAACTTCGCTATGATTGACAGGCAAAGCTCTGGCTGGCAGGCCTGACAGACAGCAGAGTTAAATTGGAACAGGAACAGGAAAAGGTCAGGGAAATGCATTCAGTCTCTTTAGCTTTTCTGCTATTCTGATGCACCTGACTATCCTCAAACACTGCAACTGGCTACCTAAAATAACTAATGAATTATGACATTCATGCATAAAAGTTGTTCTAAGGTGCCAACCTCAGCTGGGGCTAGAACAATTTAGATCAATTAAATACACTAATTTGGTATTAATTTAATAATAAAATGTGCTAATGTGCCACTCATCCTCTCCTTGGAGAAAGAATATCCCATTTTATTATTTCTCCTGCTTCTTTTGAATCTATAAACAACTAAATGCTGTTTAACCTAATGTGACATGCACACATTTTATTTTTACTCCTGAGGTATAAATCTGAATCCTGCCCTGCACCATGAGATGTCATTTAGGGCAAGAACAAGGCTCCATCATCCTTGTCTGTCCATTCTATGCATCTCTTCTGTGTTGTTAGGTCCCAAAAGTTTTCCTTTTGGAACTTCCTCAAGGAGTGCTCAACAGTTCTTTCACTCAGCTTATTCCACAAGTTCCTACAGTTGCCTGATCCTCTATCATCACTCTAACCACAACCCCAAATATTTCCATCTTTTTTACTGGACAACAAGGTTATTGAACTCTGCTGAATCTTGGCATTTTTATGCATCATTCCAGTCACTGCCCAGCATTTTTCAAAAGCATTTGGCCATCTTCTCTTACACCAGGCTGATTTCACATTGTTCTATTCATATGGAAATAATATTTAATGTCAAGATTTTCAGCTTGGACTTCTAGTTTGCAATGGCCTCTTCTTGCTTAAGCTAGTAAACTCAGCTGACATCTTGCGGTTTGACACGCTGGTTCCTTCCAGACAACCTCTTTGATTTGCCAAGGTGTATAAATTGACCAACTGGCCTAGTAGTATTAACCTTCCAATTTATTATTAGACATGTAATGTCTTTGACTTAGTGATCTCACCTTGGTAAAGGAAATAAGGAAGGGCACATCTTGCATGCTACCTGAAGGGTGGTTACAAAGAGAATGACACTAGACTGTTCTCAGTGGTGACAGATATCAGAACAAGGAGCAATGGACTCAAGTTGCAGCAAGGGAAGTTTAGGTTAGATATTAGAAAAAACTTTCTCATTAGGAGGGTAGTGAAGCACTAGGACAGCCTACCCAGAGAGGTTGTAGAATCTCTATCCTTGGAGGTTTTTAAGACCAGGCTAGATTGAGCCTTTACTGGATGATCTAGTTGGGGCTGGTCCTGCTTTGAGCAGTGGGTTGGACTAGATGACCCCCTGAGGTCCCATCCAACCCTAATTTTCTACCTTCTGATAGAACAGCAGAAAACAGCGTGTTACAGAGCAGATGTTGGTTTTGCATCTAGGCTTTGTCTCAGGGGCTGTAGCCCCTAGGCTCAGATGGCTTGTCAAAAGAAAATATCATAATATAGAGTCTATCTCCACTTCCTCTGAACAAAATGCTTGCATCAAAGGAGTTGGCTGGGCACTGGGCAGATGCCTAGTCAAAGGAATCTTTCCTTCACAGGCATCAGAGTATAGCGAATAAAAGATGTTGGCATCAATAAAGTACTGGTCCTTCCTTGGCCCTTCCCATCTTGAGAAAGGCCAAGGGCTGAGTTGGGCATCCTATCTACACAATCCAGATTCTACTCCCAGAACCCCATTTAAATTATGATATTCAGTGTCCTTGGGTCCTGACCCCATCCACTGATGTTGCGACCCCATTTGAGATCGCAACCCACAGTTTGGGAACCACTTCCCTAAGATGTATGTAGCCACTCTAGGCTACACCTTAATGTAAACACCCCACCCACCACCTGTGCCCACCTGGCCCAGATCAGACCCACTCCCCCTCTTTCCTCGCCTCCAATGTTCCCAGTAAGGAGCAGTGGTCCGTGAGTGCGCCGCCTTGGTCCGCGAGCGCGCCGCCTTGGTCCAGTGTGGGACACTTACCGAAGGGGGCTGGGGGCCTGACGCCACGTGCCTCCTCGCTCCCTGAGGCAAAGTGGGGGAGCAGAGCAGTGTGCCAGAGCCGGCAGAGCCTCACTTGGGGCAGGCAGCAGTTACTCCCTGAAGTGAGGCAAGGCAGGGATGGAGGCTGGTGTGGGGGGCTGGCGCGGGCTCCTCCGGCTCCGGGGGAGTGCTCCACTCCCCAGCCCTGATGCAGGGGAGCACTCCCTGGCCCCAGCCTCTCCTGGTGTGCAGCCTTGAAAAGGCTGTGCGCAGCCACACTTTTAGTTGTGTGCAGCCACGCACACATGCACCTTAGTGGGAACCTTGCTCTCCAGCACCCCGGATCCCTGCTCATTGCCCACCTCTTTCCCCTCCTTCACCCCTCGGCCCCCCATTTACTTGTGTCTGCCTGTGCTGTCTGTCTGAGGAGCAGTCAGGGAAGGGTTAACCTGTCTGCCCAGCCACCACTGCTCTCTGGGTCAGGCTCAGCCTAGAAAAGAGCAGCAGCCCAGCAGTGGAAGTGACCCCTTCCCTGCCTGCTCCACAGACACACAGGACAGGCGCCACAGGTAAGCAGGGGGGAGCCCTGGGGGCAGGGGGAATCAGGGGAGCCCAGAAAAGGGGGGGGAGGGGATTCTTACCTTTCAATCCTCCAACCCCTGCTTTCCTGAACATGTGACTGCTCAAACTTGAGCTAGCACCAGCACTGATTGACATTTATGCATCTCACAGTGTAACATTTAACAAGGCCTTAAGAGACAAGGGATTGAACTCGTTGGAGCACTCTTATGATTTCCAATAGTAATTCCTGTATTTCCAGGTATTTCCTTAAAGTAGAAGCTGGTAATACAGTAATGGAATATTTAAAAAACATTTAGAGCAAATTATAACCCTTCAAGCTACTTTTTTTAATTCCTGGGTGAATAATGGTTTCTACACCATAAACTTTTCAACCACTTAATCTACTTTGTAAACAGCTGCATACTCTCTGAATCTTAAGTCATCATGGTCTTTGGGCTGTACAGTGGAAAGAAAGGGGGAGAGAGATTAAAAAGTGCCATCTTAAAACCAAAGTGCTTATATAGCTCAATTACAATGTAATTTGTATTCAAGTCATGTAGACAATCAGTACATGTTTTACTGCCAAATAAGGATAGAAACCAGGCTTCCTTTTATCGAATGAAGTTTTCTTTTAGTTATGCCAAAGTCATTAAAAAGTGCATCACTCTGATTTTTCCTTTAGTGGCTTCAGAAAAGGAATGGAGGTGAAAATGGCTTCTTAACTCAGCAGGAGAAGCATTATTTCCTTAGAGAACTGGCTATATGAAATGAAATTGCATACAGTGGCTAGAGTCGTTACATTGCACTTAGTAGGCAGCGCTTACATTTTCTCCTCTTTTCAGCATCTTAGACTATTAAAAGCAGAAGAATAACCACGTAGTTTTATAAGCTGTTGCAATTTGGAACACCCAAAAAAGATTGTTTTTTCTTTCTTTCTTTTCCTTCTTTTTTTTTTTTTTTTTTTTGGCAGGGGCAGCACCTGGCTGATGTATTATAAAATACAAAGACAGTGAAATGTGACATCTTTGCTGACAGGAAAAGGCATTTTTTTAGAAACCCTGCTACAGTAGTCATTTGGGGAGGAGTAGAAACATACTGTGATGGTTGGAGATGGTAAATCTGAAAGGAGTCAAAATTTTATGGGGAGAATGCAAGGAATTCACCAAAAGCACCCTGACATTTTGCTATATTATTTTATAGATTTCTTTTTGTCTTGTGTGCCCATACTCCTGTCACACACATCCCAGTGTGTCAACTGAGTTCTGGATAGCACAGGGGACTCCATTAGAGCTGTTTAGCATAAATGTGCTAAGTTAAAGATCATGAGGTGCCCCTTCTTGTCCTCATTGGCCACAAAGGTCTTCACTGTAACTCTCTGGGGTTCAGGGAAGATTCCCCAGAAGTTCAGCTATTTTGGCCCAGTCCCACAGGCCATTACTGTCATCAGGCTCTTTTACTAGTAAATGCACCCTTTTCCAGTATGGCACATGCAGCTTAGATACTGTATTAACCAGCATAACCTGGTCTGTAGACCCAGGTCTCTCTGAGCAGTTAACCTGCAGACCACAGAATGGAACACCCAATAAATGCTGCCATATCAGTGAATCACTCATTTAATACCCAACACTAAGCACAGCTCATAAAATGCAATTTATTATCCCTGCTGCCAAAATATTTTAACCACTTAGTTGCTTGAGGCAGTTACATTCCTTCTAATGCAGAGGATCCACTGTGTTTGTTTAATGGCTCACTTAGCTGAGATTTTACACTACCACACATTTCAGTTAATTTACTACAGTATCATTCTAAAATATATCATCTAGAAGGGCCTGTTTATGGCCATAGGAAGCATAGTCCAACAGTTGCAGACACAATATATCAACTGAAATAGGAACACACTTCTTTTTATGCAAAGCAAGTGCATTTCAGATTTTTATACCTTGCAGCCAACTTTCAGATACTCCTTATTGCTTTGTGCTAAGTGCTGGGGGGGAGGGGGGGCAATAAAACCTTTACTGCTTCTGCTTGGCAATTTGCCTCCTTGTATCTTTTTATTCCACTCTGTTGTGAAGACTGTTCAGAAATGGACAGCACAAAGGAAAATAGGCTGCAAACAGGGGCAAGAGATATACAGTAGTTGCTGTAGTAGCTTTCTGATATAGTAGTAATGCAGCTCTTTTTCTAGGGAAAAAGCCAGGGATTTTTTTTAGCTGGATGGTGAATGCATTTGGTTTAGGAGAAGGCAGGAACAATATATAGGTCACCAACTCAGGAAGGTGACCTGATCTGAAGAAGTTGCCATAGCAAATAGTTCACTATAGTAGAGACAAACTAAAAAGGTTACACAAAATCGTGTGTGCAGACTACTAAAGAGCTCTTTGTAGAATTCAATTCAATATTTTCTGTGTTTCATAGGGGGTTTTTTTAAATTCAGGACTCCAGTGAAAAACATTATAAAACAGCTGAGTCCAACAACTTAAGAAAGACAAATAGTATCATTCCCATGTTATCCATAAGTAAACTGAGTCTCATAAAGGTTAATATCCGATTTGACAGCTTTGGAAGTCAGTATGGTGGTGAGTTGCTTCATATCTGACCTGATGGGGAGAGGTAAATATATCCCATAGATCCAGGGTTTCTTTCCTTGGCTTAATCACTATGCAAGGAGATTCCAAGACAACGAGCACAACGTAAGCGCCTAGATCAGAGGTTCTCAAACTGTGCTCCGCGGACCAGCACTGGTCTGCGAGCTCCGTTCAGGTGGTCCGCGGGAAGGTTGCAGAACAGTCGAGAGTATCTGTACTTGTAAGGTAAGACTACTGATATTAAAATATGTGTTGTGTGCTTTGATTTGTAGAACAAAAAAAAGTTTATTAAGTGTTCCACTGAGACCCTCAGCAATTTTCAAGTGGTCCACGAAAAAAACGGTCGAGGACCACTGATGTAGATAAATAGTAAAAATGATCTGTCACTGCAATAGCCATGTAGGCATTTTCTGTACAACACACTTCCCTTGAAATTTCCTAATAGAGCTGGTAGTCATTGTGGTTCACCAGTGGCAGCTGCAACAGGAGGGCTAGAGAGGACTGGGCTGTTGGTGCTATGTCATTTACATGACATTGTGCTGACAGCTCTCTACCCTACGTCCTAGAGCTGCACTGCTCTGAGATGTGAAAGGAGAAGGCTAATATAGCTAAATCCATGCAGTGGAAATTAGGTGCACGGCAAAGATTGGGATTTCTTTAGAACTGAACCAGTCTCTGTGGTACATTCACAGTGCGCTGTGTATGCAGCATTAATAATTGATTTTTGTCATTGCCATTTTCTTCCCATTTTGTTTATTTCTGACTGCTGCAATCTCAAGGTTGGACTTGTGAGCTACTTCAGCATGAGAGGAAGTTCTTACTTTTTTGTTCTTGCTTCTGCGTTCTTGAAAACATCTCTTAAGGAAAAAGCAGTGGAGAAAAACCTACAAGAAAGACTTGGAAGGGGCCCCTAAAGCCATGCATACACCAGGGAATTTAAGGAATCATTGCTGCCAATTAAGCTGCACCAGCATAAGCTCTAGTAGGAGCCCTAATGCAAATACAAAAAGCTGTGGCAGATTCCAATGTTTTTTTTAAAAAATGCTATTGAGGATTGGTGGCGGGGAGGGTTTCCCCCTTAATGAGAGAACATTTGCTCCCTGACTGTCATCATTAAAACGTTGAAGCGCTGTTAGGCTGTCCAAGACCTTCTCACCTTTGACAAAGAGATTCCCAGATGCTAAAAAATAAAATACTTCGAAAATAGCATGGCAGAGGAAGAGCAAAACCCTTCTCAAAGCTTATTCCTAATCAAAATTAAATGAATATACTGAATAAATTCCAATGAAAAAGCAGGAACATATCAATGTTGTATAGGAGGAAAAGTGAACAAAACTTCTATTGTACAGCTGGAAACATTCAAATAGATCCTCACAACTTTTTTTTTTATAACAAACAGACTAAAGATGAGTATTGATCAGTCCTCAATAACATTCATTACAGGATATCGTACTCTCTGTGGATATTTTATTACAGTAAAGATGTCATTGATTGAGAAGAGCTATGTGGCTCTACTGTTTGCATAAGGAAATAAATTTGCAACTCTGAAGAAACCAAGCAAGAACTATACATTACCAAGCAGTTTTGCTTTTAATTAATGAAAACTAGCCAAACCTTTCATGTCCTGACTTTTGTGGCATTGGCCCAAATGTCTGTCCAAAACCCATTTCCTCAATAAACATGCAACTGTTTCCATATGTTAGGAACAACCATGGCAATATGGGTGGTTAAAAAGTGCACCCAACAAACCTCTTCTTTAATTTATCATTACCAACCTGCTTAACTTGAGGAATGCTTTGTATCTGGTTGCTATGCATTATTATGCTTGATGCTGAGAGATTATTAATAGTTAATATCTAATGGTTCAAGCAGATTTCACTTTCTCTCTTACATTTTTTAAACTTGAGCATTTATTGGTGTTTAAGTTTTCACTTAATCCAATTATATCAGCTGTGTCAAGATGGTGATGATTTACCTCACAGTGGGTTTTACTCTCTCTATCAAGTTTGAATAGTATGTTTTTAGAAGGCTATCTTTGCTTTTTATTTTATTTTTGTTTTGTATTTTTCTCCAGCTTAGTCTCATCAAAATTGGCTGGCAAAGCAATATTACATTTTCTAAATATAGGTAACTTGTAAAAATTAATTTCCTGCCACTGCACCCGTCTGCCTCAAAAGAAGTATCAGTCATTTTTTTAAAAAGCTATATCAGTTATTCTAAAGAACTTCCTTAGTAGAAACTTTCAAACTTAACCCCTATAACTGCATGAATCCTTGATTTATTTTCTAGAAATAGTTTTTTTGTTGTTTTCTTAAATCTTATTAAACGTAGCTTGATATGCTCCCTTCCTTGCCTTCTACTTGAGCAGCTTTGCTCAATATGCATTGCTGCTTCACTTAATCCAGATCCTGTATGTCTGTCCTCTTTGCTCAGACAAAAAAAAATCCTCTTACCATTATTAGTATTAGCCACAGCTTTGGATATCAAGCGATCATTTAGAAACTCAGTTTTAATTTAAAATAAAAAGTAAGTTTCTAGCCATTGCTTCTGCAGTGAAAAAGTCTTGAAATGAGACACTGTACGCTTAAGTACATCCCTAAACCCAAATACACTCCTAAACCAATCAAGGTTGATGACAGGGACTGGATCTGTCTAAACATACCCCATTCATATGCTTTCTACTACTTCCCAATATTGGAGATAGAGTATTGGGCTAGGTGGACCATTAGTCTGACCCAGTAATGCAGTTCTTATGTAAGAAGCAGAAAAAATAAGTGAGTAAAATAAATTCAGAATTTATTATTTTAAGTCTTGTTATTTTTTAAGCTGCTCTCATGACTTTTCGCAGCCTGCTTCATAATTTTTAAACCCTTGGAGTTGACAGTGCAGTATCAGAAGTACTGTATTTCTTTTTAACCAAATGTGTCTCTCTTCCCATGTCATTTTTGATACCTGCTTTACTCTGCCATGAAGTTTTAAAAGCTGTATTTGTGACATCATATTAACTTTTTGATAGTTGATGTCTAAATCTGTATAAGCCAACGTGACCCCAAACCACATGGCTCAGATCCAAGTGTCTCCAGAGTTCTTGTATGTTTTATATCTGGAAGTTTGGTTCAGTCCTGCCATATATTTGTAAGTTATAGTGTGTGAATAGTGCCTCCTGTAAGCCAATGATGAGTGTGTACTGCAAGTGTCCCTCTGTGTCACTCTATGGAAGTCATGATTGTCACAGCCCCCAGCCACAGTGCCTTGGTTCTTGGGTTCATGTTGTGGCACTGGAGATCCACAGTTAGCCTATTGTGTGTTAGTCAAGAGGTCAGCTGTCACACTAGCACGTCGTGGGATCTACTGAACCATGAACAGTAATAATGACAAACAAATATTTTTTTTTCTTAAGGTCACGTTTGACTTTTATGCATTAGCGCTAAAATTATTGTTTGTTTATTTGCTTACTTTCAGTTTTAGCTTTGCATGCGAAATCCCTTATCTCAATATAGAAAATCTATGGGAAAAATACACTCCATACCAACTATATCATTTTGTTGATGTTTGTGCTACTGCTGTTAAACCTTAAGGGACTATGATTGCTAGGATAGTGTTCTATTTGCAATATTTCCTTCTGAGCACAGGAATTAAAGTGAGATAAAAAATCCATTTTTAACCTTGTAAAGACTACATTCAGGATGCCACAGTTCAGACATATGATAAAGTGGATAACATTCCTTCCTCGTTCTTCCACCTTTTTTTGTTCTGTCTTTTTTATCTGTACTGCAAGTTTTTTCATAGTCTTTTGAAACAGCAGGAAATCTGAATTCTGCAATTTTTTCACACCCAATTGCCTATCATACCAGGAGGAACTCTTCCTAATCTTGACAGGCTAAGTAGGTACTATTTCTTTCTGACATTGTTCCCCTTCTCTAACTTGTACTCCATTTATAGAAAAAAAAAAAAGGAAAAAGGTTAACTGGATGATTTCAGAACAACAAAAATGGTCTTGAGAAACACATTACCAAACTGTATGCATGTGAAAGCAAATCATATTTGGCACAAAGTTGAAACTAAAATTGAATTAGTTATTGATAATTTATTTCACATTTGTAAAATCCATGTAACCCTTCTTAGAACTGAGCCAAATATAGGGACCAATGAGTAATATCACGGCCTCATTGCAGTCAAAAGGAGTTTGTTATTGATTTTAACAGGGCCAGTGTTTTTCCCTTATGCAGTGATTGTGATTTCTTGAGCTGTAGAGATTTACATTTTTATGTATTTGCTTATTATACAGAATTATTCAGTGAATGTTTTATGGAGATCTGCTGCAGCCTAGAGACTGCTTCCAAACTATTGGTCGTGACTACTGTTTTGAACATTTACAGTTTATTATTTTTTCTCCTTGCTTGGTCACCTAAACCACAAGGCATTATTTACTTCTTTCTAACTGGTTGATTCCGACTTAATGGTTTCATGATGAATGTGTAAACATTTCTGGCAGGCAGACTCAGGTGAATGTATACGCACACCAGTATTAGCCACACTTTCTCACTAAAATGAGCTGGCTTCTATGTGTATTCATCAAGAGTAAATTAAAGGAGCTGCCTGCAGATACAATCAAAGCAGATATGTGGGTTTTGTTTAATCACCGACAAATATTTCATTGTGGTATTAGCCTGGCTCCTAGTATTCTAGTTTTTGACACTGGCTTTTTGGCTTGTGATGAATTGTTTCTCCAGTGTATCTTTTTAACTTTTTGTTCCTAGTTGTCACTGTTGTGTAGTGAATAATGATAATGAGGTCTTGGTAGATACGCACATCTGGATAACAATGAAATCTGAGCAGTAAGCTTTCTAGGCAAGAGGCCAGAAACAGGAAACATTTCAGAAAAGGAAACTGTCTTTTCTGTTAAAAAAATATACCCTTTCAAGCCAAGGACATTTTTGTGATAAACTTACAAAAAGCTTTGCTCTCTGATAACTTTGTTATATTTGTGGGAAAGTTTATTGGTACGCTTTGAAAACATGTAAATTAGAAACTGTCTATATCTGATGTACCATAAAAACTTTCAGGAATCCACATCTTTCTTGTTTTGAGTTAAGGGTAAAAAGTTAAGTGAAAAGTTAGACACTGGTAAATTACAAATGCGTGAAATTCACTACCTATGTCAGCTATCTTCATATGAAAAATAGTATGTAGATGTGTAATAATACTCGTATATAATTATTCACGTGCTGATTTATTAATAATACTTTAAAAGAACTTTAAAGAAGAACAATAACTGCCTAGTGCAGAAAAACAGTGCAGCAAGCTATACAAAAAGCACTGTTAAACACTCAAAGGAAAAGACAGGAAATATTTTGTTTTAATTTTATTTCAGTTGTAGTTGTCACTTGTATCAATTTTAGATAAAAGCATTTAAGATAGAAATGCTCTTTTTTTATAAAAGCCTACTATGTCTCTTTAATGTCCCAACTATACATTTAGTAGGAGAGTTACTGAGTTAAATACACGAGAACTAGATTTTCTTGGGTGGTGTTGGATATTAAGGACCGCATGGGTTTTTTCTCTGAAGAAGAGGTTGTTGTGGTCCAGGCTTTTGTTGAGAGTTTTGCTGTTAGCTTTCTTCAATTAAATGCGTTAATTTAAATGTTTAAATTTAAAATGTAGGCCTGGGTACAGACATTCAGGGAGTTTAGGGAGACATTAGATCAAGTTAAAAATGGCCACCCAGCCTAAAGTAAGCTGAGATGGAAGGGGTGGGGGGATTCCATGGAGGGATCAGGGGGCAGGTGGGGTCTGTGGTGGGGATTGGGGGGCAGGAGGGATCCATGGGAGGGATCAGGAGGGCTGGCAGGGTCTGCAGGGGGGATCAGGGGACAGGTGAGGTCTGTGGGGGGATTGGGGCAGGTGGTTTCTGTGGGGGAGATTGGGGAACCAAGCAGGATCTGCAGGGCACTGAGGAGCAGGTGGGGTTTATAGTGAATTGCTGGGGTCTGGGAGGGATTTGCGGGATCAGGGGGGCTCTCAAGGTCTACAGGGGGCCTTTGAGAAATGGGGAGCTAGCTCTCTCCCAGGACCAGGAGCTATTTTTAGCCCTCCCTGCCATCCCCACTGCCAGCTAACCTACCCCCTATCCCTCCTGCCTCTTCCCCACTGGGACTTACTTCCTCAGCTCCTAGAATTGACAAATGCTGATAAAACTAGCACTGTTTTTGTTGGATGGGGGATTTGGTGGGGTGGGGTGGGGGGAAAGGGGATTGTTCATCTGGGGGTGAAACAAGGGGCTGAGAGACTAAAAATAACCTCTTGCCAAGGGGGCAGGTGGGAAAAGCACAGCCCCGGTGCTGGGGCCAGTCGCTGCACTGTACTGAACTGTACAGAAGCTCAAGACAGTTAGATTGGGGTCTAAAAATGGCCAGCTTATGCCCCTGCCCCACTCCCTCCCTCCCCTTGGGGGTCTTGAACTGCCCCCCATGCTCCTTCCCTCTCTGTGCCCCTGCCCCCCTGACAGACAGACCAGCAAGACACTGCTCTCCAAGTTGCCTGGCTGCATTCCTGTAAATCAGCTATTGGATTGGTATCGGCAGATATAACTGGTTCATAATCAGCTATTGGTATTGTTCAAGAAAATCTTTATCAGTGCACCCCTACTTTTTAGTGCTTTCTGACATTAGTGTGTCATTTGGCTCAGTAAGGATCATTCTGTGCCATTAGCATTTGGGAATGAGTTAGGATCTGCTGCAAACCCATCAATCTACTAATGAGGTTTCAAGTTGTGATACAGCAGTTTAAGTGGCTTTGCATCTCTTAGCGATTGACCATTTGGGGTTTTTTTGTCTTGTGACGGTCAAGTGCTATATTAAACTTTTGAGGTCAGGAGAGCAACTTGGACTGAGTAGTTTGGGATAAATCATCCAAAAGTAATAACGGGGTAAAGGATTTACATTGACCTTAAAGGTTTGCTTTGTAATGCAATAAATGCATCTGAAATGTATTTGTTAATATCTACAGATGTGGCAAAGTGAGAGCAGAGTCTCCAAGACACACTGTAACTCTTGATTTCTCTAGATCTGAGCACAAACAACATGTAGTCAGTCTCCCAAAACAGAAGCTATGGATGTACTAAAAGTTGGGATTTGGGATAGTTTAACAAAGTATAAATGTAATAGGTCAAGTTTATGAAAATCTCAATCCAGCCTTCAGTCTGATAAATTCTGAGGTTGCAGCTGCAGTTAATTGTGGGTGTAAATGGCAGCATTTACATGTCCACCTGCTTGACTTGTGGGTGCAGTCCATTAGATATGCAGATGCCCATGTGTGCCCACACCAAAAGGTTATACCACAGAATTGGACACTTGTGAAATTAGGCTCAACATATCTTTAATTGCATCAGATTTTTAAATTGCAAATCCATGCATTTTTAGGGAAAATAGAAGCTCATTTGTTAATTTATAGGGAGTTAAAATTAATGGTGAACTAAAACCAATCATCCTAGGTGGAAGAATCTGTACAATAAGGTAAAACCCCATCTTATTTCTTGAATCTTATTTTCACCTGTACTTTCTCCTGGCTGACTATACCAGGGGCGGGCGATTATTTTGGGCGGAGGGACGCTTACTGAGTTTTGGCAAGCCATCGAGGGCCACATGACAGGCAGCCCAGGGCAGATATATATTAATTTTCTAGATTTTTTAGGGGCCCTGTGGACCGGATAGAATGGCCTGGCAGGCCGCATCTGGCCCTTGGGCCACATTTTGCCCACCCCTGCTCTATACCCTGCCACACCAACTTCCCTGAATGCTGAGCCTCTTCATTTCCATCACTTGATAACTTTTAGATCACATTATACTGCCACACCCAGGATACACATACTCTTGAAGAAAATGGCAGGTTATGTTATCTGATAACTGCATCATTGCCATGGCAAGTCTGTTTGTAAATATCTGGAGTCTGGATTGCTGCAATCATAGGTGTCTGAGCATTCACGTTCAATATGCTGGAGAGTAGGGCTGTGCGAGGCTTAAGGCTGTGCTTCAGATCCGGAGAAGCTTCGGATGCTTTGGCATCCGAAGCAGCATGTCTGGATTGAAGCGCTGGCTTTGTTAGGCTTTCCGAAGTGGTTCGGAGCTTCTGAAGCAGTTTGGAGCCGCTTCGGAGATCCAGCCATAGGGTATAATGGGGAATCAATTAAATATCTATAACTTTGTTGTTTTTTGTCTGATTTGGATAAAACATGCAGGGGTGGTAGCCTCTGCTGAGAGAATGAAGCTTGCCAAGTTTCAAGAAGATTGGTGCAGGGGTTCGGGGGAAACTGCACCCCAAATTCTTGAAAGCAAAACTCATGTCACGTGTATGTGTTACACTACAGGGGGGTGAAAACTGCAGGGGTGGTGGCCCCTGCCCAGGCCACAAAGCCTGACAGCTGTCAAGGAGATAAGTGCAGGGGTTTGGGGAAAACTGCACCTCAAGCTGCGGACAAGCAAAACTCGTGACATGGGTAACACTGTGTGTTAAGGCGCAGCAGGGTGACAGCTGCAGGCCTGCTAGCCCCTGCTGCAGCCACGAAGCCTGCCAGCTATCAAAGAGATAAGTGCAGGGGTCTGGGTTCTGGGGCCCTGCACCCCTAGCTGCTAACAGACAAAACTCATGACATGGGTGCTTGTGCAACTGACTGTGTCTGTCTTAGGGAAGTTGACTGTCTGTATTGATTATTTCCTCTCCTTAGTCTGTGGTTTTGTAGGCGTTAATCCATGCTCGTTAACTCGTTATGTAGTACCTAGGTACTGTGTATTGAGCTGGTCCCTGAGTGAATCATGATCGATTGGTAACTGGTAACACAGTAGCTTAGCAGCCAGGCCTGCAGTAGTCCTCCT
>NW_005842722.1:120984-128660 GCF_000455745.1 Alligator sinensis
GCCTGCAGTGCGAGGCTGCGGCTAGCAAAGTGAGCAAAATGCTGGCTTGCATCCATAGATGCTTCTCAAGCAAATCGTGGGACGTCATTCTCCCCTTGTACTTAGCCTTGGTGAGACCACATCTGGAGTACTGCATCCAGTTTTGGGCTCCACAATTCAAAAAGTATGTGGAGAAGCTTGAGAGAGTCCAGAGAAGTGCCACGGGCATGGTCAGAGGTCAGGAAAACAGACCTTACGATGACAGGCTGAGAGCTATGGAACCCTTTAGCCTGGAAAAGCGCAGGCTCAGGGGCGATCTGATGGCCACCTAGAAGTTTATCAGGGGTGTTCACCAGGATCTGGTGGAATGATTGTTCACCAGAGCGCCCCAAGGGATGACAAGGTCAAATGGTTATAAACTCCTGCAAGACCATTTCAGGCTGGACATAAAGAAGAATTTCTTCACTGTCTGAGCCCCCAAGGTCTGGAATAGCCTGCCACCGGAGGTGGTTCAAGCACCTACATTGAACACCTTCAAGAGAAATTTGGATGCTCATCTTGCTGGGATCCTATGACCCCAGCTGACTTCCTGTCCCTCAGGCAGGGGGCTGGACTTGATGATCTTCCGAGGTCCCTTCCAGCCCTAATGTCTATGAAATCTATGAAAGCACCCATGTCACGAGTTTTTCCTGTCAGCAGCTAGAGGTGCAGGGACCCAGAACCCCTATACCTATCTCCTTGACAGCTGGCAGGCTTTGTGGCCGCAGCAGGGGCTACCATCCCTGAAGCTTTAACCCCGCTGCACCTTAACACACATACTGTCACCCATGTCATGAGTTTTGCTTGTCCGCAGCTTGAGGGGCAGTTTCCCCCAAACCCCTGCACTTATCTCCTTGAAACTTGGCAGGCTTTGTGACCTCACCAGGGGCCACCACCCCTGCAGTTTTCAGCCCGCTGCACCTTAGCACCCACAGGGTCATCTATGTCACGAGTCTTGCCTATCAGCAGCTTGAGGTGCAGTTCCCTCAAACCCCTGCACCTATCATCTTGAAACTTGGCAGGCTTTGTGGCCTCACCGGGGGCTACTACCCCTGCAGTTTTCTCCCACTGTGGCTTAACACATACACATGACATGATTTTTGGTTTCAAGAATTTAGGGTACAGTTCCCCCCAAGCTCCTGCATCAATCTTCTTGAAACTTGGTAGGCTTCATGCTCTCAGCAGAGGCTACCACCCCACAAGTTTCATCCAAATGAGACAAAAAAACAACAAAGTTATAGATATTTCATTGATTCCCCATTATAACCTATGGCCAGATCTCTGAGGTGGCTCTGAAGCTTTGGAGCTGCTTCAGCCGTATCGAAGCGGGAACCTGGTCCAGAGCTCCAGATCAGATCACTGGCATCCAAAGCGGCTGGATCCAAAGCTGGATTGAACAGCTGCCTACTCCACAGGCCTACTGCAGAGCAACTGAAGCTGTCTGCTTTGGCTAAGACTAGAGAAGTCTTGTGGCTAAACCAATTTTTCATCTTCATCTGGAAATTGTTCTCTAGATTGTGTAAAACCCTAGGAGAGGCAAAGGAATGGGAGAAGTTGCCATTACCTGTGTATTAACTGCCCATATTCTGTAGCTAGCATGTGCTTAGTACATTATAGTATTTCAAAAGAGTACCATTTAGTCCAGAGTGGTACCTTCCCCACACCACACACCATCACACACACTCTTCAAGCAAATGCATGGTCCCGGGTACTCCCCAGAGACCAGCATTGCTCCTGCCTAGAGCTGTCAGTGACCCTAGTCTTCCCCAGCAAAGGACCAGGAAAAGACAAAACCATGATCCACCTTTTTCTCATGCATATATAGTCCCATGCTCTGTGCCCCAGCCAGCTCTGCTGCCTCAGCTTACTAACAGTATGCACTGCACCATCTAAAAGGGTAGCATTTACTTCCAGGACTTCTGGAACATACTGTGCTTTCTAGGACCCGACAGGTCCCAGAGCATTTACAGACATAGTGGGCCACTGATATTCTCCCTGTACAGAGCTGGCCCTTCAACAACCACAAGTAAGTAAGGCCACTATGACAAGCTGTAAATTTAGTGCAGTCTGTAAATTTAGTGCAGTTAGGGTGACCGCCTTTTCAAATTGGAAAGATGGGACACATATTTGCCTCTTTTGCACACCCCTCCCCTCCCCACTGGTGGCACAGCCACAACAGAGCCAAGCGGAGCATGGATAGATGCAGGCTGCCCACTGCAGGTTCGGGGCTCCCCAATTTGCTGCCTTTCCCCTGGGAACCCCGCACCAGCTCCATGCCCCCTGCCAGCCTGGTAGCAGCAAGGGCACAACTCCACGTTTCTGCCACCCCGCACAGTCAGCTTAGGGCTCCTGGGAGGAGGGCAGCAGGTTGGGGAGCCCCAAGCCCACAGCCGGCAGCCTGCATCCTCCCCCACCATGTGCACAAATCTGGGGGGCACATGTCCCCCCCCCAGGAGTACATGCAGCGGCAGGGAGATGCCCTCCCCTCTCCCCACCCCCATGAGCTGCTTGTGGCTCTGTCACACTTCTTGCCCCAGGCCCCATGCACCACCTTGGCTGGACAGTGCCCCCAATCCCACTCCCTCAGCATGGGGGCCTCAGTGTGGCCCCCACTCTTAACTTACCTACAGAGAGCTGCTCTCCACACTGCCTGGCTGTATTCCCAGTCACATGCATGTGTGCAGGTGTGTACATGCACATGCACATGCACATGGCACACCCTTCATCCTGCTCCTGGCAGCCCCAAGCAGACCCCTGTATTCTGCAATGCTGTGGGCCTGCAAGGGGAAACCTGGATCCCTGCACAATAATGCAAATTCTGGACAAATGCTGTCCTGGAGGCAGGCAGCCCAGGACTAGAACTTAATGTTCCCACTCTGGGACTGTCCCACCCAATTAAGGGTGGTGACCTTAGCTGCAGTACAGTTAAACTGCAGTAAAATTTACCCTTGAAGCTGATAAATAGATTGTTCTACATAGATGCAACAGACATTAAGTAAAGAGGTAGAGCACAAATTTATATCAACCAAATAGGCAACAAGCCTGCTGAAAAATATGTTATTCCTTTTTGGATTAATAAAGCATCCAGTGCACTTTTCTGGGAAGTGATATATTTCTGGGAAGGTTTAAACAAACACTAGTTAGCAAAACAATTATCCTATTGCCAGTGATTCCCCTAATAGAATAGGGAATGAGTTTTCTTGTAATAATTTTATCTGAAAATTTTGGATTTGGGGTTTACTGTGAAAATACCTTATGCTCCGTGGAGCAAATTATGTCTTTCCAGGACTCTGCATGTGCTGAGACTTCCCTTGTTCTGGCCATTAACTCAAATTATCACAATATTACACATGCATAAAAGAAAAACACTGACTAATTGGGAAAACACTTGTGTTATAAATAAAACTGTAAGGCTCAATTCCCTAGGACGTTCTGGCAATGAATCTGGCAGGGCAAGCTTTACATGATAGTAGAACACCCTAGAACAGTGGTTTTTAACCTGTGGTGTGTGGACCCCAGGGGGTCCACAAACTATGTCTATGAAATCTATGAAAGATGACTATCATCAATCAAAAGTACGTGACTACTCACACTTACAATTCAAAGGGGTCCACACCTCCATTCAACATTTTTTAGGGGTCTGGAAATGAAAAAAATTAAAACTACTGCCCTAGATGATCATTTAGATCGCTTTGGCCCCTTACAAAGAAGATAGTTTGTTTAATTTTAGAGCTTGCAAGTGTCTTGGATTTGGAGACACTGCTTTAATTTTTTCCTTTCTAGGGGATTGTTTGTTTTCTATTTAGAGGGTTTGGGGGCGTTGTTTTTTCTTAGTCAAGCATCTTCTTTTTTTTTAATAATAAGATGACAAAGGTCAGTAATCTAATACAGATAGCAGTTGAGAAAAACAGTTTCATGGAGCAAGACTGTAAATCCCTATTAAGCTGGTTCAGTGATATCCCACCCTTTCCCTAAAATAATTAAATGAGTACTTCCAGTTTATTGTTTTTGAAAGAAGTAAATAAGTGACAAAATTTTAAAGCACATTAATATTTGATTTGTAGATAACTACATAAATATTGCATTTGGAAATTACATTCCAGAGCACTGCATTAAAATTGCAAGACTTTTCCATTATCCTTCATAATGGAACATGAAATTAGAAACTTCTTCATGGAAAGAAAAATTCCAACCCTTCTCTGCAAATTTTCCTCAGCATTATTTAGAGTGGGCAAAGTTTTCTTTTCCCTTTTAATATTGGGTCCAAAAATGTGCACATTGGGCTTGAATGTCAATGAGACTTGATTCCCAATTCCATTTTAATGCTTTTGAAAATTTCAGGCTGCATTTTATAATTCTGTTTGTTACTTCATTAAAATGTTCTCTATGGTGTTTGGACTAGGAAAAGGAATGCTAAACCAGGAGTTAGCCTGTTAACTGAGAAAATATCAAGTTTTCCAGAAGGTTTGGTAGTTCATAATGTTTTGGGTTGTATTTTTTCTGTTGATTTCCTTCATAATATATATGTGTGAGAGAAATTATGCAAAAAGGTTCTCTTTGGCAAAAAGAGATACTGCATTTTTTGAGGGATAAACCATTTTATCCCAAGACAAAGTGTAGTCATTCAGATGTCATATCCATAGCCCTAGAATAAACCCTAAAAAGGTTTTCAAGATAAGAAGTACTAACAATTTATCCTGGAACAGCACTGTAGTCTACTAAGAACTAGATAAGAAGTACTAACAATTTATTCTGGTGCATCTGAATGTTTATCCTGGGGCTGCATAAATGAATCAATGAAAGAAAAGTGGGCCTGCATTCATCTGCTCACTAGACCCCGATTAGAAGGGTGATGTCTGTATATGCCAATCCTAGGATATTTCTGTTCCAGGACAGACATGCAACTTGTCCAGGGACAAATGGAACATCTGTTCCTAGCCTTTATTTCCTATAGGAAAAAAATCAGGATAAAAAATGTTTATAAAAGTACCAGTGTAATAGAGCAGCCTTACTTCACATAGGTCTGGTTGTGATCCTCGCTACAACCCTGATCCGACCCCACTTGCATTTCTTGAAACGACATTCCAAATGTGTCGACTTGACTTACCAATATTACAGTGGGGACTGCACCACTCGGCTAATTTTTTAAGGCAAAGAAATGTCCTATTTTATCTGTCTGTCTCTCTGTTTAACCAACCCTCTCTTTTTTTTAAACTTGTTGCAAGTATGGTATATTTAAATGTTCCCTTTTGTAGGAAGTCATTAGGGGTGTGCAAACTGGGCCCTATTCGATTCAGATTTGGCCCGAATCAGGGACAGTGATTCGATTAGTTGATTTGGATCACTCTCCCTGATTCGATTCAGCCAAATCCAAATCTGAAGATTTGATGCTGATTCGGAGAATTAGCGATTCGGACACAGACACAGCTTTAAATGTTTTTTCTACATACTTCAAGGTACTAGGCATGGCTTGTGAACACTGCAATGCTGGGGCGTATGGAGAGTCCCAAAGGAGCACGGGGTGGGAGGGCCCCCACAGGCTCTGTGGCAAACTCAGAAGTGGACTGGAGGTACTTCTGGTCTCCACTTCCGGGTCCCCTGGGGAGCACGCTGGGCCCCCCATGCGCCCCAGGCTCGGCAATCAGCCGTGGGAGGGTCCCGGGTGCCCCGCCCCCCCAGACTCAGGAGGCACCAGTTGCTGAGCCAAGGGGGCACGGGGAGGGGAGCCCAGCACGCTCTCTGGTGGACATGGAAGTGAACTTCTGGGCCACTTCCAGGTCTGCTGCTGAACGCACTGGGGAGTCTCCGGCACTTCTGTGGGATAATACATGCACCCCAGTATCGCAGCATTCACGAGCCACCTGGTACCTTGAGGTATGTAGAAAAAACATTTAAAGCTGTCTCTGTCTGAATCACCAAATCTGTCCAAATCTCTCCGAATTGATTCGGAGAGATTAAAGGGTCCTCTGATTCAATTCAGATTGAGATATTTGGCTACTGAATCGAGCCAAATCTCCACCAAATTGAATCGGGGACCGAATCTCCGCATAGCCTTAGTGTCAAACTATTTTAGATCCATGGCCAGGTTGAGACCAGGAAGAGCTTCCTAGTACAGATCTGGACCACTTCCAGCAGCAGGGAGAGAGGCAGCATTAATCACAAGTTTCCTGAGCTACAGGGATTATATATCCATTCCTTGCCTGGCACCTAACATGGGAGCTCCTTGTCTCTTGACTCTTTGTCTTCAAAATGAGTTAAAGATACCAGCTCTTAAAGGAGGGGCTCGTCGCTGGCAGAATTGCTGAATCTTTCCAAATCAATTCAGAGAGATTAAAGGGTCCTTTGATTCGGTTCCATTTTGGAGATTTGGCTACCAAATCGGGCCGAATCTCTGCCAAATCGAATCAGGGACCAAAGCTTCACACAGCCCTAGAAGTCATCCATCAGTAAAGGTTCTTTTCTTTCTTTTTTTTTTTTTTTAAATTGCTACTTGCAGCACAACTCAGGCAGCTTGCTGTACTTAAACCTAGTGGTCTTGATGGCCTCTAAGTTTAAGTACCTTATAGTACCACTATAAGGTATCAGGAGAGCCTGATACCTTATAGTAGTTAGTATAGATGAGCCAGATGACTCGCATTTGTTACTCATGAAAGTAGGCAGGCAATCCAAAATACTGAAAATAGAGATTTGCCTTTCAGTAACAATGGCAGTACTCCTTCTGAAATTACATTACTGCATTTGTTAATTCACGTTTCTCATGCTCCACTTTCTAGATAGTATCTATCACTTTCTGGGAAGCAATTCTGAAAATGGGAAGACAAATAGAAACCTATATCAGGCAGTCCCTGTGGGCACCTGTGGGCATCCAATCCACTCTGTTTTCAAATGTAGATTGATTTTTCCAAGTCTATTTTTCTTGTTGCATTGGTCTCTAATAATCAGTTTCCATAACATGAAGAAGAACTAGAACTAGATTCGGGGCTCCTGAGGCAGCTCTCACAGACCATAAAAACTAAGGAGGCAGTAGTCATGGGGGACCTAAACTACCCAGACATCTGCTGGGAGACACAGACAGCAAAGCCCCACCGTTCACGCACGTTCCTATCCTGCGTACAGGACCTCCACCTGATGCAGGAGGTACACGGTCCCACTAGGGGGAATGCCTTACTGGACCTGGTATTGGCAACGGGGAATGATATGGTAGGGGACCTACAGATTGGTAGTCACCTGGGGGACAGTGATCATCAAATAATAGAATTCACCATAAGACGTCGAGTGGGTAAGGTAATTAGTAGGGTGAAAGTGCTAGACTTTAGGAAAGCTGATTTCAATGAACTCGGGCGATTAGTCAAGGACGCACTGCAAAGTAGGAGTTTTGAAGAGATGGGAGCCCAGGAACGGTGGCTGTGCCTTAAGGAAATGATCCTTTGGGCACAGAGGGAGACGATCCTGATGCGAGGAAAAAGAGGGAAAGGGGCCAGGAGGCTTCCTTGGCTGACCAGAGAAATCCAGAGCAGCCTGCGGACTAAAAGGAGAGCATATAAAAAGTGGAAACGGGGAGAGATTACCAAAGAGGAGTATACCTCCTCTGCTCGCACTTGCAGGGAGGCAGTTAGATGGGCCAAAGCTACCATGGAGCTGAGGATGGCATCCCAAGT
>NW_005842722.1:129956-131220 GCF_000455745.1 Alligator sinensis
CTATTCAGCCTCCGCAAGAGAAGGTTGAGAGGCGACCTTGTGGCTGCCTATAAGTTCATCACGGGGGCACAGAAGGGAATTGGTGAGGTTTTATTCACCAAGGCGCCCCCGGGGGTTACAAGAAATAATGGCCACAAGCTAGCAGAGAGGAGATTTAGATTGGACATTAGAAAGAACTTCTTCACAGTTAGAGTGGCCAAGGTCTGGAACGGGCTCCCAAGGGAGGTGGTGCTCTCCCCTACCCTGGGGGTCTTCAAGGAGGTTGGATAGGCATCTAGCTGGGGTCATTTGACCCCAGCCCTCTTTCCTGCCTATGCAGGGGGTCGGACTCGATGATCTATTGAGGTCCCGTCCAACCCTAACATCTATGAATCTATGAAACATTTCAGTTCTACTGTTGCTTTCATTATCTATGATTCAGCAACAAACAAAGAAAAGAACACATGTGGTATTTTGCACTCTAGACTTGAAAATGGAATGGATTATACTCAAGCTGTAACAAAGAGCTATTAAATACTACTTTTCTTTTTTATAATTGCATGTGCCTGATAAAAATCATTCTTCAGTACGAAAATGATTATTTTGTTAGTCTCAAAAGGTTGTTTTTTAAAGTGTTTGATTGCTTTCAAAGATATACAGTGGATATCAGTTAAATTTTAAAATCAGAACTTAGATTTTTTTTTTTTTATTTAGTTCCACTTTATATGAAACAGTTCATAAGTATTTTACAAGGGATTAGCAAATAGTGTAAGCATGTTTTATAAATGAGTAACTCATGCTTCGGATGCTTATAAGGACACTATCAGAAGGTGTTCAAGCTGTTTGAAAGCTATATATTGACATTTGCAATCTATAACTATATATAATTGATTAATTGTTTATTTAAATAGCTATTAGTTATTTACTAACTCTTTATATACTATTTATAAATGGAAAGTTAATCTAAATACTGACCTTTTCCCTATATGCTGGTAAAATGATCTTTACTTTTAGGGCTAGTGATAAGACAGCAGCATCAATTAACTTTTAATGCTCCCCTTTCTTCCCCCTAGGTTTATTAGAAAACAGGGTCTGGATAGGCTTTTCCTGGAATGTGATACTCACATGTGGCGCCTTGGAGACCGGAAAATCCCAGAAGGAATCACTGTAGATGGAGGATCAGACTGGTTCCTACTGAACAGGAAGTTTGTGGAGTATGTCATTTTCTCCGATGATGATCTGGTGACGAAGATGAAGAGGTTTTACTCTTACACATTGCTTCCTG
>NW_005842722.1:131251-132197 GCF_000455745.1 Alligator sinensis
GCGTCAGTCCACAAGAAGTCCCTGTCTTCAAAAGTTGTCACTTGTAGGCCCCACCCAAAGATCACTGAAGTCATCAAGTCTTTGCATTGACGCCAGGGAACTTTAGACCAGGCCCAGTATGCACAGGAGAAAGTAATTTTATTGTGATTATAATTAAGGTTTTTAATGTTGTAACTCTTTGTTATATTTTTAAGGGTTTAAGCCACTTAAAGATTATTACAGATTAATCAAATTTCAAGATTATTGTGTATATACATGTTTTTCCATTTTCCAAAATTATTAGGGACAGAGACTTGTTTTCCTAAGGAGCTTTCCTCACATCATCCAACACTTTTTACTAAAACAAAATATATAAATTGGCCAACAAATGTTTATTGTTCTATTCAAAACTCAGCTGGAAGGCACAGTCACAAATAATTTAGATTATTCAGAAATCACTCCAGCTGTAACTGATGCAAGAATGGAGTGGAGACTAGAATTTGTTTAAGTCTAATGTACAGCATTTTGTCAGGAGAAAGTGCATTATCTTCAAGTAGAGCCATAGCCTTGTTGCCCTGTGGGGTCAGGCCATCTCTCAGGATTCTCAATATTGTGTTGTTAGACAGGAGGGTGTGACACAATTGCACATATACACACATACAAATCAATTAGGTGCATACACACACACTACCAGCTCAGGCACATACACATCCAAACCAGCCTAGGCACATGCATACCTATCACCAATTCAAGCACATATACTATACACCCCAGAAGTTAGACACAGATCACTAATTCGTATATCATGCCCACAATTACATATATATATATATATACACACACTCACCAGTTCACACACATACAACCCACCTACATATACACATAGGTAAGGTCCTAACTTTGATGGTACAGTGTGTATGTGTGTGCTTGGGGTACCTGGGATAAGGTTTAGCTGAGAGAGAGAGAG
>NW_005842722.1:132578-138244 GCF_000455745.1 Alligator sinensis
CACACACACACACACACACACACACACACACACACAATGGCAGCAGGAGAAAGAGACTCAGTGGAAGGGCTGGAGTCCAGGTGGGGAAGAGAAGCAGAATCCAAGTCCTTGGTTGAAGAGGGGGTGAGGGATGATAGCTACCTATCCAGACAGAAAAGGAGTCCTTGTCCAGTAGGTGTTGTCCAGAGCGGGGTCACCGGCAGGGCCTCTGGGTGGATAGGTAGTGTGGCATGGTGCTGATCCAGGTGGAGAGGGCATCCCAAGGAGTCAGTCTTCACTGCCCCTTTTATGCGGCAGACTACCTCTGATCTCCTATGGGTAGGGCCTGTTCAGGCAATGTCAGTCCTGTTCCAGAGGGCTCCAGGTGTTCTTACTGAGCATGCGCAGCCTTGGCTCCATGGTGGGTTGCCTCATCTTTTGTTTCTTGAATGCTGAGGGTGGTTCCAAGGGCTGGGTCGTTGGTTCAGGTACTGGTGTTGATGGTTTGGTCATTCAGAGGGAGCTAATTTTAGATCTACTGCCCTTGTCTCTCAGGCACCCTCATTCATCCCCATTCATTCAAGAACCAAGTTACATAGGTGGGGTAGGTGTGAGTCATGGGTTACAGAACGGGGCCTGGGGACAGGATGGAAACTTGACAAACAACATGGAAACTTGACATGACTTATGCTAACTTACATATGTAAGCCTAAATCATATAGTGCCAGTAAAACAGTAATATAGAACAGTAAAAATCAACATAAACATAATAATTATACAATATAAAGGAGAAAAAACAAAACAAATACAACTTGCTACCAAAGTGAAATGCTGGAGCTTATCCTATGTCTTAGCTCGCTTATACTTATCTATAGGGAATAGAGAGGGAAAGAAAAAGTCAGAAATGGTTGGGGAAGGGGAGGGAATGCATTTTAAAAGAAAAAAAAATTAAAACTGGGGGTTTTGCTACAGTCTGACATGTTCACTGACTGTTCTACACCTGTGGTGGCAGGTATATTGTTACCCTGGGTGTCAGGCCCTTTTCCCAAAGTATGAACATTGACCTGATGACTGTCTTTTAATGATACCTCCCTCTTCAGTGGCAGCCTCTGCGTGTTTGATAGATGGACTGACCAGATTTTAAAATTTAGGATAATAATCATTCAATGGAGCACAGTGATTGCCATAGTTTGATAGGGTTTCTTATTCTACACACATGTTAAATAAGATCTCTTTAATCCTATTCCTGCTAAAAATCACCCTTCCGCTCCACTCTGATAACCTTTTCATCCATTATCTTGCAGAGAATTTCTGTATCATTATGAAAGGACACAGGGCAATGGGTAATTGGGTAGCTTTTTTATTCTCGCTTGAATGAAAATGTATGCCTTTATGGGTTTAACCAGACAATTCAAGCATAAAATCCATATTCACTGAGCTGTCATTTAACATTAAAAAAGGGTAGGGGGATTATTTGGGGGCCAGCCATGTTAATGCTATGCCATTTATTTATAGACTGTTCTATAGTTGATTTTAAACAGAAGTCATTGCTTCTGAAATCATCTTTTGCAGAGCTAAATTTGATCCTGTTTTGCTGCTTCCCTCCATGAGGTTTTCTCTGCTGGGTACAGGTCTAAGCTTCTAAAATCATTCTGCCTTTGCTGACCTGGTAACCTGCTACATTTGTCCCCATTACACATGATTAATGTAATAGCTGAAATTATGGTGATATAATTGGGGTGGCCCAATAGGAATTCCTTGCTGCCTTGAGTCAGCAAATAAAGACTTATGATTTCAGACATAATTGCAGGAGACATAATGTCTTCCTGGTGCCTGGGGTGAATTGTATATTTCAGTGTGAGGTCATTCAACTAGCAGCTCATTACAAGTAATCTTTGGTACTCAGAGTAGGCAGACTAACAGAAGAATTGACTATGAACCTGTTTATTTTTTCATCAATAACCATTGTGAGAGAGGCAGTTTGAAAATCATCCTAGAAAATACATTGAAATTTACCATCCCCATGTCTCTAAAGATATGTCTTGAGCCCAGTAAACCAGAAAGTAACTTACAGAAGGCAAAATGTTTTGGTTTTTTGTACTGGAATGGCTCATACAGCTGAAATAAATGCAGCATAGTAATGACGGTGCCTTTCAGGATCACAAAGCTAGTTGTCCCAGAAATCTAAATTACAATCATTCTGGTGCCCTATAAGTCTCTTGTACCCTGCTTCCCCCCATACTCTGTTACTGTTTGGCAGCAGGTGTGCAATGCTATCCTGTTCACGCTGTACAGAAGGAATCGTGACAAAGCTACAGGAGAAATTACCTCCTCCTTGTAAAGAAGCTGAGCCATATGTGGGTCAAGGTTCAGACTAGTGGGCTGGTTTTCTGAGCTAACTAAGATAATGAGAATGCAAGTCTGAGGAGCTAAAAGTTATCAAACTTTGTTACCTGTTTTGCAGTCGTTCTTTCATACTGTTCTGGAAAATAGCCTTTACTGTGATTCCATGGTGGACAACAACTTGCGGATCACTAACTGGAACCGTAAACTGGGCTGCAAATGTCAGTACAAGCACATTGTGGACTGGTGTGGCTGTTCACCTAATGATTTCAAACCTGCAGACTTCCACAGATTCCAGGTAAGTTTGCAGACTGTTCTGTAGTTGTCAGTGGGCCTGGTTTTCCACCCCTCATCTCTCTGATGTAGGGAAGCAATTTAACTGCAAGGCTGTGCTGTTGAAGAGATAAAAGACCTTCTTTTGAAATAATAGAAAGTCTTGGGCATGATCTAAAGCCCAGTGAAGTTAATGGCAATTCTCCCTATTGACTTGGGATTTAAATTAGGTCCATAGTGAAGAATCAGCAGTAATATCCAGAAGATGTGCAAATGGCTGAACTTTACAATTTGAAATACACAGGGGCTTTTGTTTCAAATTGATTGAAACAGAATCAGTGGCTCCTGCCACACCAGCCAGAGAGGAGAGGGGGAGTGAGAAAACTATGTTCAGGGTAGGCCCAGGAGAGAGCAGTTGCATGGACTCTCACAAAATGCTGCACCACTTCAGATCTGTATATCCGCTATGCCAGAAAGCGAGGAAACCTGCTCCATTTCACACTAACAGTATCAGTGTAGCCAAGTCTTGCAATTTTATTGCAAAATTCACAGCATTTTTTCTTTATCCCTCCAACCTTCCCCCCACCCCCACTGGAGTCCAGATACTTGTGGATTATGAGAATTTCACATCTTCTTTATTTAAAAGGGAAGTTACTAGTCCTTATCAGGAGGAGCTTCATTGTGTTTTCAAACTGCACCTTAAAATCTAAAGACCCAAAAGGCAAATTAACAAGCTTCAAAATTGTTATTATTGTCTTTTAAGCCTCAGGATTTGTAGTCATATCTCGTGATTTTTCGACACTAGGGCATGAAAACACAACCTCAAGGACTTTGATTATTTTCCTTGGGATATGGTTTCCTTGAGGGAAATGTAAGAGGGCACTGCTAGCTGTGTTCTGGGCGTGGTTGATCTCCATGGTATGGTCAGGCAACAGCAGCTTGTTTCAAGGTCACTAAGTCTGCAGTTCCATTCCCCAAGCTTTGTAGGGTTCCCTGCACAAAGCCTGTTTTGCAGAAATGACAACTATTCCAAACCAGAGACCTTTTTACTGTCATGATACTCTCTACACCAAGCATCACTGAAGTCAGTGACATGCACTCACAAAAAAGGCTAAGCAAGCTGCTTGCCCTAAGAGAGCTTCTGTGACCTGCTTAAATGTCTCAACTCTGATCCTGGCAAATGCTCCAGCAAAGAATAAATGGAAAGCTTTTATAAACTAATGAGGATCTACAGAGACTGCAGCAGGTCCAAACCAGGAAAATATGCCATTTAGAGAATAATCGGGAAAACTGAGCACCAAAGGAAATCACCAGTTGGAATAAGAGGTAACAGCAACTATTGACAAGGACTTGATCAGAAAGCCCCTGAGGTTAAACATGTTTCACTAGAAGAATGGCCCCCAGCTCTCAGAAAATTGCAAAACAGAACACAGAAGGAAAGTATGAGAGTCTCACCAGTCTGAAAGCAAAAATACTGAACATCCTTGAAAGCACTTCTTTTAATAAGATCTGTAGCACCTTTGCACTCTTTTAACACCCCTAACCCTGAACATGGTAAAACAAAGACATTTTAAAAGCTAATAAAGGAGAGTTGTGTATGAACTACTAATACATCTAAGATTCTGCAAAGTACAAAGCAGGAAATATAAAAGGGACTGATCAAAACTCAAAAGCTTTGTCACAGATGGCACCTCTCCCAGAAACCTGTTAACACTTCATAACAGCAAATCCATACATACAAAGTACAGTGCTAAATGACTGGATATCAAAGAGCTGGGAAACAATCCCCCCTCCTCCTCTGAGCCCTACCAAGAATTGTAAAATGTATCACTTAACAAAGGCTGTTTAACATTATTGTCTAGCTCCTGGTCTGGACTTCTAGCCTTCTGTATCTACATATTCTTCTCTCACTGCTTGACCTCTTACAGATTGTTTGAGTGTCTTTAGGTCTTCATATCTCATGCTTATCATGCTCATCATGAAAATATGCTCCTTGTCCACTGTACAGTCATTTTAGGCAGGAGAGATGAAATTGGCTTTCAGCATAGGAGCCAGTTCAGGGAGTGAGGTTTTGGACTCTGCCCCCAGTGCTCCTTATAAATTCTTTTGCACAGGTTTCCTACACAACGTCGTGCTCAGCTGCTCACTAGGTAAACGGATATGGCAAAATCACCCCGTGCCCATCCTTCTCAATCTTGCCTAATTAGATGTAACAGTGCAGATTCTCTGTTCATCCACACTACCTTTCCATGTAGGGAGCCCCAGGACTTGAATGAAATTAATCTTGACTGAGATCCTTTCTCCACTGCAGACTTCTGCTGCCATAGCTAGTTTGTTAGGGGCGTGAATAGACGTTGTCCCTGACTGACACAGCTGAGGCCTGTGTAGATAGATGCTGGCTCTTCTGAGGAAAAAGGAGGTGGACTAAGCTATAGCAGCAAATGTATGGTCTTTCCAGTATGAGCTGCATCTATCCTTGCAGACCTTTGCTGGTAAAGTATCCCATTTCTCTCATACTTGTGTATATATGGCCATATAGAAAGGATTAAACCATCTATTATACAATGCGTATAAGACCATGTGTATGCAAGGAGCCTTTTATCTCTATATAGCTATATCATGTTCCACACTGTTTGATTCTTATGCATGCATATATATATATACAAAAATCAAATCAGGTCATGAACATAATATATCATACTTCACACAGTGAAAAAATGAGTTTGTAAAAGCCCTGAAACAATTTATTATTGGAACAGTTTCACTGAAGAAAAGGATTAGAGAGACATATTTAAGGAAAAAAGAAATGCAGAAGTGCAAAAGAGAGGCTTGCCAGATTTCATTGTTCTGTCTTCTTCTGAGCTTCCCTCTACATCCCTCTATGGCTGGATCAGGAATGTGACACTTAGGGAAGGATAGATTTCATTGCCCTAATATTTTCCTTGTTCCCTGCCAGTTGGTTATTTGTGTACAAAAAGAGATTGATGTTCCCTGCATCCAAGTGTTTTCCTTCCTTCACTGCTGTACTCAGATGACTGGGTTTTCTGGCAGAAAGAGGAAGGAGATGTGTA
>NW_005842722.1:138275-140747 GCF_000455745.1 Alligator sinensis
CCTTAGTTGGTGAGCAGTGTCACTCTTCTGTAGGGCTTTCCCACAGGCCATTCCATGAAGTCCAATGCAGCAAGGTAGTATTCCTACTCTGTTAATGAAGAAACACCTCAGTTTGCCTATTCAGAAGAATACAGACTTCAGGAGAGAAGGTGAAACTCAAAATGTATAGCATGCCTTGTATAGGTGTCCCTAATTCTTATCTTCTCTTAACCAATGAGGATAAATCAGCCTGAAACTGGTCCTGGAGGAAACCAGTGCATATAATCTCTCTTTCTTCTCTTTTTGTGTAGACTTGTAGGTTTAGATCCTTTATAGTGCTTCACATAAAAATAAAGGGGCCTTTAGGCATTATGTACCTCCTTGGGGCTGTAAGGACATCTGGAGTTCAGTGACTCCCAAAACCTTATTCTAACACACACTGTTTTCTCCACATCTGCCTCAAGATGATGTGCAGCTTACAGCAGATAAGACACGTAGACCCCTGGTTGCTGCCCCTCCCATCCCTGGCACTTTCCACCATGCCCTTATATCATGATTAGAGACTAGAAGACTGAATATTTAAAACCTATTTGTTTTGGAGAAGGCCAGAATACAGCCCTGCCTCTGGCCAGTATTAGTGGAGTACCAAAGTCTTGCCCTATTTGCAGAAGAAGTTATCAGGATTGGAATGCAAATAAATCTTTACCTGCCATTCACCTGCCTTGCTGTCTTCTGCACACCCATCTGTCCTGCAGGCTTCATCTTCAGACCACCAATTACCATTTGCCTCCACCTACACTATGGTGCCATGCTGTCTTACATTGCCTATTGCTGGCTATCGTTTCCTTTCCGTGTTTGAGTTTGTCCATACTTAAAGCTGTTCAGCATTAAACTCACATGCTGCCTTATTCCAGAGCAAATGTCTTGCACTGAATATCACCTTAACGCTAATCAGGAATAGTAACTGAGCTTTAAATTCATACCTCACCTTCATCCAAATTAACTTTTATCTGTAGATAAGTCGTATTATTCCTAACCTGCTTAAAAATATAATTGACTGAGGCATGACATTGAATAGTATGAATTATGACCAGAGATCCTGGTTTTCTGTTAAAAAATCCAAAATTCTCTGATTTTAAAAAGATCCAAAATTCTCTGGTTAAAAAACCCCAAGTCCACGTTTTTCCATAATTAAAATGGAACAGCACCATATATAGAGGTACTAGACAGTCACCTTGCTGGGGTCACCTGACCCCAGTTATCTTTCCTGCTTGGTGCAGGGGGCTCATAGGACTCAATGATCTTCCAAGGTCCCCTCCGGCCTTACAATCTATGAATCTATGAATCAGTTGAACACAATGTTTTATTGAGATTTTTACAATTTTAAGGCAATTTGGAAGCCTATCAGTGCCTCAGTCATTATAATAAAATTAATTGTAAATACCTATATATTTTGGCATTTGATTTTGGTTTGTTTAACATGGAAAACCAGAGCTCTCACTGCCCCCTTTGCTCACCAGGACGCAAGTCCAGCTGCAGCTGATCCTTTGATATAAATGCCTGAGGTCACTGTTGGCAGACAAGGTTCTTTGGGTAAATCTGATATCTTTTATTAGACCAACACTAATAGAGGTCACTGTTAAAGTTTTGCATTAGAGAGCAAAAATGCCATAAAGCTGAGGGTTATGTACCTTTCTTGGCACTTCTTGGAGACTTTGGCAGAAAAAGCCTCATGGAGCACTGGAGTGCCTCATCCCCAGTGTCACAGGCAGCATGAATGTGCGCAAGAACATACAAGCTCTTCCCTTTAGCCTCTTATTTCCATGCTACTGGGACTTTGGGGCAGATTGAGTGCACCCTGCGACCACACACGCAGCCAGTCAACACAGATGTTGGGGGCTCAGGTGCTAGGACAGCGGTGGCAGGGGAGCTCAGGGCTGAGGCTGGTGCATGAGGCTCGTAGGATATCAGATGTGAGCTGTATGTGTGTTTTGGGAGGGAACAAACTCCTTGGGTGTGTGTTTTGGGGTCTGTGTGAGCGTGTGTGAGGCAGGGGGCCATAACAGCGGTGTGGGGTGGGACAGGAGCCCCAGGGGGGGTGGTATAGGAGGAAGAGCAGGGGGCCATGGGTGGGAGGCAGGGATCCCTGAGAGGGGTATATAGGGGAGGCAAGGGCTTCTGATAGGGACAATGACCCCACAGGTGGATGTGTAGTGGGGTGGGGAGGGCAGGAGCCTCTCCCCCACTCAAGGCTATTCAGCCCCTCACATGGTGGGGGCAGGGCAGGGCCGGGCCTGTCCCTGCCAGCTGCCGCTGCCTGCACCACAGATTCAGGCCCTGACCAGGCCAGGAAGGGCCCAAATGTGTTAAGATCTGGCCCCAGCACAGAACAGAGTGATTGCCCAGTGGTACAACACCTGGGGCATGGCAGGACTGGGTCCCGGCGTGGGGATGCTGCCCAGGTTCCCCCACGCCAGCCTGAGAATACCCGCC
>NW_005842722.1:140811-150623 GCF_000455745.1 Alligator sinensis
GCCTGCCCTGCGGGCTCTCCCTGCAGCCCCCCCCCCCCCCCTGCCCCAGCCCTGGCAGCGTGACCCACAGCCAACCACCACAGTGCTACCCCCTCTCCCAGTCCTGCCAGTACCCCTCATTCCCAACCCATAGCCCCCTGCTCCCTCCCAGCCCTATTGGAGAGGGCCCCCAGCTGCCCCCCAAGCCCCAGCCCCTTAGTCCCCCGAGCCCTACTTACCCCAAAGGCTGCAGGAGGGAAAGTGAGTCTGAGCCAGCCCTGGGTGACTCAGATTCCCAGACCCCTTCCCCTCCTTCTCCCACTCTGAACAGGGCTAAGCCTTTCCTGCCCTTTTGCAAGCACCTCGTTGTAGGCTGGATCTCTGTCGGCTGGCGGAGAGCTGTCTGCAAAAACAAGAAACCAACCGTTTCCTGCTTCCAAGGGGAAAACCTGCATTTTTCTCCTTTAAAGGGGAAAATCCATGTTTTTCCACTGGAAACAGGAAACCCAGATCCCTGATGATATATTATAATGTCTTCTCAACCAGCTGCAAAAGGACAGGATTAAACTGAATTAGAATTTTAAAAGTGTGTTAAGAAATATTGGCTTTGTAATTTATAAAGGACATGGACATTTCCAAACTAAATTCTTCCATTTCCCACAAAAATGATTTGAGACCACTAGACTTGTTTCCCATGTACAGTACTGTAGATCCCAAATAGGTACAAGAAGGATCCTCTTCTGTCGCTAATGTGATTACAGTTCAATCCATGTTTTTCCCTTAAACCATCTATTTTTCCTTTAATTTGATTAGCTTTTATAGACCTTAAATTAATAACAAGCATAGACTCTCTAATTTACTTTAATTTAATCCCCTAAAAAGATTTAGCATCTTTTTCTCATTTGAAAGTAATGCCATTTGAAAATTCAGGGAAGAGAAGTTGTTTATAATAATAAGTTGAGAGCAAAAGATACATGTGAGCTGTGCAGGCTGTAACAGCCCTGTTGATTTAGGGTTTCATACAATGGCAACATGTTCCCTAAACTTTTGGTATGTACTCTTTTCTACACAAGTGTCATGCTGATAGAAAGCCTTTCAGTAAATGTGCTTGAAACCTATTACCTGTTCTGGAAATCTCTGTGGCACTTCTTCCTTTGTCTAATATCATACTGCTTCCTAGATGGTAATTGTCAGCTTATTTCTGATTGCAAAGAGTCTCATTCTGAAAAAGTGAAATTTACCCCTCTGCGGACCACTGACATAGGTCTCTTCATCCTAGGAGGGACTTTGTACTCTGCAGAAGAGTGAGTCTCACCAAAAAAGAAGGAAAGTTCATGGACAGTTTCTGTATGTTTGTGTTATTGTATGTAATACAGGGCCTGCTGAATGAAATAGCCCTTCCTATGCCCTCTAGAGTGCAAAGCTTCATGGTGTTAATTGTGTCTTGCCAGCAATTCATAACAAATTGGTGTTTATCATTGTCATTACCATAAGAGAGACATTAATCCTAGCTGCTCACGGAGTTATGTTTGGGATGAATATGGCCCAATGAATTTTACAGTCTTCTCGACAGGCTTTCTACATAGTTTCATAGTTTCATAGTAGCTAGGGTCAGGAGGGACCTAAACAGATCATCTAGCCTGACCCCCTGCCACAGGCGACTCTGATTAGATGAAGAGGAGATGCTAGAGTGTGAAATTTTTGGACAAAGCAGCTTGCTGTTCTAAATGGACTACAAAGCAAGACTAATCAACAGTAGGCTGTTCATCCTCACTCCGCTTCTCTTTATCTGCCTCATACCCAAATACCCCTTGAGGAAGCAGAATACTTTGTTCTTAGGGTAAGGGTCACTAGCTTTGACCTTCCTGTGAATGTTGTATGTAAAACTTTCCCCAAAGATATCCAGATAACCCCTATAAAACCCTGTGCTCATCACTGATTGCCAGTCTGATAGACACTACACTCAGCCTGGGATTATCCCATACACATTGTTCTGGGAGTGACC
The DNA here is from genome assembly GCF_000455745.1 of Alligator sinensis. Classification (NCBI taxonomy): domain Eukaryota; kingdom Metazoa; phylum Chordata; order Crocodylia; family Alligatoridae; genus Alligator; species Alligator sinensis. The sequence goes on from NW_005842722.1 coordinate 142,796, forward strand.
ATTCTAATTTTGCACTGTAAATAAAAAAAAAAATCTTTTTCCATTTTTCTGTAGCATTATTGCTGTAAATATAATGCCTGTAGGCTACAGCCATAATCAGAGTCTTGTGCATACAATAGGAAATAGCCTCTTTTCCAAAGGATGTAAACTCTAAATTGACAAGTCAAATGAAGGAACAATCTCACTGGGAGGTGAAGTGACTTACCCAGAGGATAAAAGATTTCAATGGCAGATCAATGACACCATCTCATTGACATCATGACTCTTTGTCCAGTGCCCTGCTCACTGGTTCACATCACAGCCCTTCCTGAAACCCATTAATATGGACATACGTTTGAAAGGAAACACTGTGGACCATTTAACAAAATTATGTACCAGGTCCTAAGTGAGTGGTAGCTCGAATATGTTCAACTATCTCTATATAAAGAGTTAACAATGTATTTCTCAGTATTGTTGGCAAATTTCTGCTTCACTGCATCATCTGTATATACTGTATTCAGAGTTTCTCTGTCTGCTATTACTTGGCCCTAAAGAAAACAAAATTAAATAGTCGTTGCTGAAGTTTTAGCCTTTTCACCATACCCTTCCCCCATTTACTTCAAATCCTTGTCTGTCATGTCCTGCTTTTACTTAGATTATAAACTCTTCAGAGCTGGCATTACATCTTCCCTAAGATCTACCAAGGGCACTTCTTTGAGCAATAAAACCAAAGAATCATTAAGTTCCAGCCCCTGACAGTTGCACAAAAGTCACTAGTGAGGAGTCGGAGGGGTTTTCCTTTTGTTTTCAGGAACCTACCAATCTGGACAGAGAAAAAACATATGCTTTGATATGAGCATTAATCCAGCATCACTGTTTAATTTGTTGTAGTCCATAGGGAAATGCTCATGTCCTAAATGCCAACCTGTTGCTTAGGACAACAGTGCTGTGACTGGAAATGGAAAACTTACTCATAAATCTTTTCTTTTTTTATTGTCAACACAGCAGACTGCCAGGCCAACGTTCTTTGCCCGCAAATTTGAAGCTGTGGTGAATCAAGAAATAATTGGCCAATTGGATTATTATTTGTATGGCAACTATCCATCTGGCACACCAGGCCTCAGGTCATACTGGGAGAACGTGTATGATGAGCCGGATGGAATTCACAGCATCAGTGACATTACACTGACCATGTACCACTCATTTTCCCGCTTGGGCCTAAGGAGAGCTGAGACTTCCTTTCACACTGATGGAGACAACAGCTGCCGGTTAGTTTGAATCTTTTTTCTTTTGTATAAATGGAAGCAGGATTCTTAAGATTCTCAGTTGGGCCTGATACCCATTGATTTCAATGAGCTTGGGGTCAGATCCTCATATTGGAAACTGTTGGTATGTATGATGTGAGTGGTTGTGCTGCTTTACAATAGTGTATACAGCGCCTTCACTGCAGGTATTTCACTCATTTTGTCATATAGGGTAAAGTGCATATTCATAACACAGGCCCAGTCAACTGTGATAAGTCATACATATTTCCAAGAATGTTAATGGTCTTCTTTGTCCATCTGGAAAACCAGAACCATGAAGTCAGGTCAGGTCACTCAAGTCTCCTGGACAGGTTACTGAAGCTTTCTATGCCAAAAAAGCAGTCAGTGATGTAAAATGTAGCAACTAATGATGTTACCCTTTCTATTCCACAAACCTAGTAAATAAAATCCCTTTCAATTAATATTTTAAGGATTTTTATTTTACGATTAAACAGAAATCTTGCTTTCATTCATTTCAAAGCAAAGTTAACATACTTGTTTTGTCTTCCATGCGTACATAATGTGAAAGGGTTTATTTTCAGAACAGGCCTTCAAAGCTTTCCCTGATAGACAAGAATTCTCCCTCTACTTTAAAAAATACCTCCTCCTGCATTTTTACCTGTCTGTCTTTTAATCCTAACAGATGAATGCTTACAATCTAACTTTGTGACTGCTAAATACATTCCTTGCAGTTTTATGTGTCCTGTGTTCTTCAGTAGGAACTCAGTTCTTTGTGACTTTCCTAGCACAAAATGGCTGAGTATAGTCCCATTTGGAAAACTCTGATTATTTATAAGCCAGATTTCCATTACACCACTCCAATAAAAGTTACCGAAAACAGTAAAAAATCCATAACACTTTGATATAAATAATCACTGAAGAACATCATCTCTTATTTGAAGTAGGGACAAATCTAAAAAAAATTCTAAGGTTATTTGGCATGTAGCGACAAAACCAGAAGAGGGGATGGAAGCAACATGTTGCTAGTAATAAAACAATGTAACAATTATTTTTCTTCTCCCTTTTGCCAGCATTGTAGCAATGATTTATATGAATGATGGATTGCATTTATATAGTGTCTTTCATTGAAAAGGAGCTGAAGGTGATTTGCAGGCTTAAACACAGACCACACACAGGGGAATCATTTTACCCACCACTGAAACAGTGCTCCTTTGGGATGAAACATAGCTGTTTTACAACACACAGAGAGTCTATGAAGCAAGTTAAGGCAAAAAGTCTATGATGTCCAAAGGAAACTGCACTTGGCTACTTTGGCTAACCCCCTTGTGGCTAGGAATATCTGGTCAGAGCCACAAACTAGAAGTCCTGTCCAATTTTAATTTTATAAGGCATATCCCATCCCATTCTTTACAGTTGCTTTCTGTCTTTGACTTCCTCTCCCTCTCCCTCCCCCTCATAATTTTGAGAGTCTCCAAGGCAGCAGCAGAGGTAATAGGCCTAGGTTTATGTTTCTCTGCAGAACCACTTTTGCTCTAGGGCTTGCAACTGCATGAAGTCAGCAGATACTGCAGTCACCACCCTAGTTCATTTGACACTGCTTCAGGCAGCAGAAAGAAAGCTTTGCAGCACAAGATCTCACTCAGTCAATCCCATACTGCCACCAGTTGATGCACAGGACATTTCTGTAAGGGAAGTTGCTTTGGAGACTACTAACAAGTTGTAGCCCACTGCTTCAAAGACATGCCTCTTTCGACTGTTGTTGAATTTAGGTCGTATCATGCATCAACATCTTAGAGAGTTGGGATTTAATTTCTCTCTCCACCCCGTGATATTTTTACCAGTTGCTGCCAAGGGACAATTTAGTCAGAGTGTTCCAGGGATATTATAAATATTTGCTTCGACACACATAAAATGGAAGGTCGGTAGAATTCAGAACAGAAGCTGGATTGTCACTTACGTTGGCTCCCGTGCTTTGTTTGTTGTCTTGTAGCAGACTCCGTTGGAGTCAGCCTGTTTGTAGTCTGTCTTCCTGTGCTCACTTCTCAGGCTCTAGAAATTTCAACCCTTGCTGCTATAGGTTTCATATAATGCAATTGTTCTTAGTCACCTGTCTTCAGCCCTAGCTCCCTGCCATACATCATCATCACAGGGAGTCAGGTTTTAGCAAACAAGTTTTCATAGGCAGATATAATACTAGGAGGTTTACACCGTGTCTGTCACTTCCTTGCTTCACAATTAATTACAGCACTGAAAAAATGTCCAGTTATCCTGATTAGAGCCATAATTGTACCCTTTATAGTATTGTTAAGAAAACCATTCAGAGGATAAAATATTCAGTTAGCCATATGTTTAAACAGGGATGGGCAATTATGTCAGGTGGAGGGCTGCTTACTGAGTTTTGGCAAGCCGTTGAGGGCCGCATGACAGGCAGCCAGGGGCAGATAAATATTAATTTTCTAAATTTTTTACGGACCCCATGGACCAGATACAATGGCGTGGCGGGCCACATCTGGCCCACAGGCCGCATTCTGCCCACCCCAGTTTAAACCTATGACTATGAGCATTATTTGACAAGAGTAACTAAACTCTACAAATCCTTCTTGTTAATGTTTTTTAAATAAATGGAAAGATGGACATAGTGTCTGGCAAAAGCAACTCAAGCCCTTCTGTAAGGAGAAAGGCATTTTGTTCAACTATGCATCAACAACTTCTTTCCAGTATCCCCTGACAAAACCAATGTATAAAATATGGCCTTTTCTGAGTTGTGTTCAGTGCTGCGCCTCTACTCGTATTTGCAACACCCTGTTACATTCCCACTCTGTGGATGTCTTGATAAAAACATACCAATTGCTGCATGCTACAAGGTGGTTTTATGACAAGGCCCTTGACACTGGTTTGATCACTGAATAATTTGAGAGAGAGGCTGGAGCTGGCAGCAGGAAAATCTCTGAGAAGCGCAAGATCCTTGTCAGTTGACAAACAGGGATTTGCATTGAATTTGTATTCTTAATTTATGCTATGTGAAAATAAAGCTAAGGACTGGTTCCACACGACCAATATAAAGTCTTTGTAAATGGAACTATCGTACTGTTATTGTAGCAATGAGAGGCACTTGGTTAAGATGATGCTAAAGGCATAAAACACAGACAGCAAATATGAATGGGACACAGAGACCGCAAACCTATTTTATGCTTTACTGTCCAGTCCTACATTTCAGTGTTCACAGGTAGGTAGGACAAAGTTAGTCTGTTTGACGTTATTGCTTACAATAACAATCGTTATACTTGGACATTGGTAACAAAGCCTGGCTGAAGTATCAAGGGTTAGAAATTTTCTGAAAGTAATTGAGTTACCAGTGAACTTTTATGCTGCCAAACTTTCACTAGAATAACTGTAAACTGGCAAAACTGCCTAACCGCCATTTCTCTCTGATGGACTGGAAAACTTTCCTCCCTGGCACTATATTGCACAAAGCTTTTCCTTCACACTTCTCAGTTCTCCATGAGGCAAAAAAAAGGCCCTAGTCCTGCAAAGTGTTATTTGAGTGTTTAACTGGAGCCAGTGTGAGTACTGCCAAGGAAAGCATCAGAACTACTCCTACCGCATGAGATTAAGCACATGCAAGTAACTTTACAGGATCAGGGACAAGAAGGGGCAGATTCTCTCTGCAACTCAATCCAGTTGTGTCTTTAAAGAGAAAGGCTTCCTATTCAGAACAGAGCGGTGATTAGAAATAAACAGCTAGGCTGTAGTGTTTTGTAACTGTTGAGAACACTACTTTTGTGGCATCTTATTTAAAGCAAAATGGTGTTCACAGAATTCAGAGTTTCTTCTCAGAAGAGGAAAGTTTCTGAAATAGAAAGGTTTTGGGGAGCTCTGACAGCTGTGTGCAAAAGCGTGGGGTCGAGAGGCTATAGTACCCCACTCTAATTAGGGCAGTTAGACGGATGGTTTCAAGACTTGGGGCACGGTAACTGGGTCACATTTATACGCTTCCCTATTTAAATTAGTTTTCAATGGAGTTTTAGGCATGGCCTTCATTTGAATTGGGACCTCAAAATTAAGTACTCCTTAATACAAGAAGTGTCTGTATGTAGATCTGAACTCTGCAGTTTGGACTCCTTACCTTCATGTAGAATATGTCTCCGTGTAGGATTTCTTAGGCAGAAAAAGGTTAATAGGAGATTTCTGGCATGTAGAGACACTCTAGAGGTTTAATTGTGAATGTCTTTCAAATTAGCATATTCTTAGTAAAAATTTTAATGTTTTGGAATGATAAGAACAACCTGAGAATAATTGATAATGAGGAAGGAACATATTTAAAGTTTCTTAATGAAGTAATACTAAATTTCTTAACTGAATCAAATTTTTAAGCCACTAGTTTCAAGTGAATGGTAATTCCATGTCTCTCTTTTTCCTAAGTGATGCCACCTGTGTATACTACATGTTTTACAGGTATTATCCTATGGGCCATCCAGTTTCTGTCCATCTCTACTTCCTTGCTGACCGTTTTCAGGGCTTCCTAATCAAACATCATGCAACCAATCTGGCTGTCAGTAAACTAGAAACTTTGGAAACTTGGGTGATGCCGAAGAAAGTGTTTAAAATTGCTAGTCCACCAAGTGATTTTGGAAGGCTGCAGTTCTCAGAGGTAAGCATTCCTCATAACCCCGTTCTCAGCAGGGTTCATAGGTGACTGATAAATTTGCATGCCAGCTCAACAGTATATTGGAAGACATGAGGACAAATCTGAGGGCAGAGTGACTCAGAAGTTGACTGAACAAATACTTTTCTGTAGGAGGTAGCAATGGGAATTCTTATTTATTACCCAAGTCTCTATCATGTTGATGACCTCCTGTGCGATACCCTTTATGTACAATGTGTTCCTCTTGTTTTAAGTGGGAGCTGAAGGCTATCTTTTCACAGGAATGGTCACTGTTGCTTATTTTCCCCTCTCAGAAGGACTTTGGGTTGAAAAAAAACTAAAGATATTGCAGCTCTAGACTGGGGTAGACTTTATGGTGGAGTCGCTCTGCATTATTAGATTCTCCTTCTCCCAAATACGCTGATAAAAATTAACATTAATAAAAGTCAGGGACTGATGCTATGCATGTCTAGAATATTGATGTAGGAACATCAAAGAGAAAATTATCCCAGCAGCAGTTGAGATTTGCCCACAAATCCTGTTATTTCTTCATAGGATTTGCCTCAGTATCTAACACACACAGTGTGAAAAATGAACCCCTAAAAGACATCTGGAAAGTAGACTGGTAATAGAACCTGACATCTATGTTCTGTTTTAAAGATATAACTGTCTGAACATTTAATTTCATGATTTTTCTTGTTAAGCTACAAATTTCAATTAAAGCATAACATTGATTGAACAAATTTGTTCCCAGTCATTATGGCCAAGTCCATAAATTAACATCTTCTTGGGCAATTAAGAAAGGCCGAGGTAGGATTCAGTGTTTTGGTGTGCGTGGCAAATCCAAGACATTAATGTCCCATTAAGGAGATGAATATAGGGTACATTCCGTTTATCAATGTGTCTGGTGGTTGACTTGCCATTTTGTGCCGTGATAAATTGACACACAAGCTGTATTTCTTGTGATTTGTAGTAGCACTTCTCTTGTTTATTTGGGGTTTTTTTTTAATCCTACTTTAGCACAATTCCTGATCGAAGTGTTTCTAAGTTTGAAAACACAGGTGCTAGCAGCAGAAACAGATTGCCTAATTATATTAAAATTAAAGTATTCTAGCCTTTCTCAAACACAGTGTTGAATAAGAAAAAGAACAAATATGGACTTCTTTCAATCCTTCAAAAAGTTCTGGCTCCCAAATCTGCCCACAGGTCCTTAGATAAGGGACCCATATAAGTGTGATCAAGGAAGAATTTGGCTTTTGGTGCTCTCACTTCACTCTAGAAGGAACATTTTCATTTGTCACAAAGAGAAGCATGGATACATGCATGAAAAGTTGTTTGTTTCAATTCTTGTTTCTCCCTTGTAGTCTCAGATTGTTCTCTCTCTTTGTAGTTGATTCATGTTAAGAAAATCAGGAAGTAAAAAGTCACTTATTTTCATCATCTTTTAATTACTGATTTGACTTTTGCTTGGACAGTGGACATGTATTTTTGGACCAGTTTCCCCAGTATAAATCCAAAATAACTTGTCTGGCTTCAGTCAAGACTGACAGACCCCAGAATTGATCTTTCCTTTTTATAAATAGCATTTCTCACTTCTGAGAGGCCCCATGATTGTGAAATAAACTTAGCAATTCCCCTATGATTAGAGCTACAATGGTCTTAAGAGCAAAAGTCATAGGCTAAGCGGCTGCACAGTGTATTCAGAGTACTGTGCTTGTATGCATCATGACACACCTCTGCTGCTTTTCTAACAACTTTCTTCTTGTGATTAGACAGTGAATTAGAGCTGGCAAGGTGGTTGTTGGCTGAGTGCTTCAATCCTTCTCCTGGCTTACACAAATGAAGCCAGCAGGAAAGGCTGCTTCAGAAAGTGCCCCTGATAAGGCGTAATGTTTTCCATGGCCATTTTGGGCCCTGCATACAATGAGTGTTACAGCAG